>NC_081237.1:8960094-9010004 GCF_902713425.1 Acipenser ruthenus
ACTGATGTAGATATAGATATATAGTGGCTCATTCAGCCAAAGTGTTTCCACAGATAGATTAAAGGGGCTTGCAGCTGAGGTGGTGTCTCTTGCTCTGTCACGAAAGGGGCTAATAAATAAACAAGCTTGAAATTGGGTGTGCAGCTCCCCTGCAGGGCCTCTTTGCCAGCCTCCTGATTTACTGCACTGCTCCTACAGTGCCCTTCCCCTCCACTCCAGCCCTTCTGTACAGCAGCGTCAGATTAATCCAGCATGGCGCAAGCCCAGCTCCACTGCTAATGGAAACCTGCTGAACATTTGTGGCCAATAATATCCGAAGTCAGGAGGCCTGCGTGTGCCTTCGAAGAGAATGATCATGTTTTTATTTTGCACTTTCTCTTACTTGCTGGCTCCCAAGTGAAGTGAATTTCCGATCCCTGCAGCACAGCAAGCTGGCAGAGGCTTGGGAGCACCGGAGTGTCCAGTGATACCTCGTTACAATTCTGAACCAGCCATTGATCCACACTCTCCAGCTAAACCCACACAGGACTTCAATATATCCACTCAACCACTGCAGCATGTTACAGGCGCTTCCAGATGAAATGTGTTTAGGGACTGTCATGGAAGCATGCTCCATTACAATGGTACATGGATGGGAATGGAGACCGAACTGCCCTCTTACCCCCTCTGAGACAGGCGGCGTCCCGGGGCAGAGTAGATGAGGCACATTGATGGGGGATTATTTCTTTAGCTGTCAGTCCTGCATAAAGAAAATGAATGAAATAAAAAAAGAAGCCTTTGGTTGCTGGCGCAGTCAGAGAGCTACTCTGTGTTAAATTAACAGCAAAAGTCAAATCAAGAGAAGCTATATACTGTACAGCAAAAGACTATAAAGAGGCTTGAATCTTGTTTTGACCCACTTTGCATATTCTGCTTATTATAGAATCTGCTACGCAACTGCAGGATGGTGCCTCCTTTTCTGTTTGGCTTTGTTTGAAAAATACAGATAAAATTGATGTGCCGGTAGGGGAAGAAAGAAGGCTCTTAATGGTTGGCAGATGTCTGGAAATGTAGGGTTTGGGGGCAAGGTGGCTCAGCGGATTCATGATTTTTTATTTTCCCATGGAATCCAGCTTTGTTTACATGGAGACTGAACTGCTCCCTCACCCGCTAAGAGAAAGGGGGCTCCCTGCTCCAGCACTAGTCTTTATCACCAAACATTTTCAAAACCTAAAGTCATTGCACTGTGATGCAATATCTGACAACAGGAGTGCATGCTGTCTCCCACACATTCCCCAAGCAAGGAAAACACAAACCTTAATGCTTAATGACACAACTGGGGGCTAGTCCCAATTGAAGTCCACTTTAACGCAATTTAAATAATTCATTCCTTTCGTTTCTGTTGTTGAAAAAAAGAAATAGCCATGAATAGCATCAACCAATTTGTTAAATTTTGGATAATGTTCATCAATGCGAGTGTTCATCGCGGTCCCAGGCTGCGGCGCCCTGGGGGCTGTGGGCACGGCTGTGATGGATTGACTTGCTGCTCTGCACAGCCTGTCAGATGCAGGGAAGGGGTCAGAGGTGCTGGGGAGGGGACAGAGCCCCTTGTGATCCAGTGTTGTTTGAGTGCAGCTGTGGGGTCCGGCACTGAGATTCCTGAGCACAGACTTCCTGAGCACAAACTCAGAGCAGCCGGCCCCCTAATAGCTGCCCCTTCTTAATAAGCGCTGATGTCACCCCTGTTCTTTGAGCTCCTATGTTCTTTTCATTTTAAATATTAGCAGGTGGAAAAAGCTGCTTGTCCCATCCTGCTCCTTGCATTTCAGTAACATCTGTCTCTGTGCCTCCATCTGGTTTCTGCAGGCAGACATCCCCTTTCTTTTTGTAAGAAGGAGGGTGCTGCAGTTACTAGTGTTTGATTAATAATACAAATTACTAATTGATACTAAATATTAATCGATAACTAATTGTTTTAGTGTTTGCATCGACTCCCATGCAGTGTAGCTTTACTGTTCTAAACTCCAGAGGGGCTTGACAGCTGAGATAAACACAAACATTACAACATTACAGGACACAATAAGGCTTTTAGTAGGTGTGCTTAGGTCCTGCTTGGGGACCGTTTTGGACTGCAGCACTATGAGTCACACACACGCAAGCAGCTCCAACCTAATGACAAAATGTGAAGAATCCGGCAGTGAGGTCCTTTCAACCTCTGAGAATTTAGATTTCTCCTAAAAATACCCTGTGATGACACTGCCCCCCCCCCCCCTCCGGAACTTCTCAATGAATCATGTGACCAGAGTATCCCCCCCCCCCCACACACACACGCACACACACACGCTGGCACACACGCACTCACATACACACAGATAATCAAAGTCTTGTAGAAGGTTCATTTAGACTCTTACCTAGTCTATAGGAATGAAAACAGTGACAGAGAATCTGCATACAGTATATGTCTATATACATTGAAATCCTATGATCGAGTGTTTAAAGTTTAATCTGACTGACTCCCTTGCCATGCTAACCCATCACCAAACTGAAGCAGCTACTGGTTTGATACAGAAACAGCTTCCCATTGTTCGTGGAGCACCCAGTCCAAACTCATAGTAGATGAAGGGCTGTCAGGGGGGCTTCCAGCTCATCGGGGGGGGGGGTCTCATTAATCATCCTGATTGGCAGCTTGTGTCTGTTCCTCCAGCAGCAAGCATAGCTGGAACAGCAGGGGGCTGGAAGGAGCGGGGGGGAGGCGGGGGGAGCAGGGGGGGGAGACCACAGCCCTTTTCAAACTCTTTCAAAACTCCCAACACTCAGTGCCAATGCACAGTGATGCACGGTGATGCATTGTGATGCACGGCATTGCACGGTGATGCACGGTGATGCACGGTGATGCATTGTGATGCACGGTGATGCACCGTGATGCACTGTGATGCACGGTGATGCACTGTGATGCACGGTGATGCACGGTGATGCATTGTGATGCACGGTGATGCACGGTGATGCATTGTGATGCACGGTGATGCACGGTGATGCACAGTGATGCATTGTGATGCACGGTGATGCACGGTGATGCACGGTGATGCATTGTGATGCACGGCATTGCACGGTGATGCATTGTGATGCACGGCGATGCACGGTGATGCACGGTGATGCACTGTGATGCATTGTGATGCACGGCGATGCACGGTGATGCACGGTGATGCTCTAAATGGCATGTTTTTGGTAGTTGTTGTTCTTGTTTTTTGGTGTTATTGACATCACTTCAGCCCTATAGTTGAGACAGTCTGACCCTGTGGTGGCTCCTCTGTGTACCCTGGAAATACCCGGGATAGCCTCTCCACACAGAACTATTGTAATAGCGCATGTAATACACAGACAACAGAGAGTGCTAGTTTAACACAATCTGTGATGCCTCAGGTTGAGGAACTCCAGCAGGGGCTGTTGGTTGGGGAGGGGGCAGTTTTAAGAAGCTGCTGGACCTGCTCTGTGTAGATCTGTCATGCCAGTCAGTCCTGCTAATTCTGCAGCACTCGCATTCCAACATGCCAGTGCATACAGCACAGAGGCAAGCCATGTAATGTATCTGCCACAGAAACATCTTTAATCTAAACATCCCGATGCACAAGCGTCGTGGACACAACAGAGCAGCCTTTGTTCTTTGAGGGGTTAACTCAGCTCCCAGTCCCCCTGGCAGGGTTATAGGAGGCAGGCCAGCACCTGCTGTGCGCAGTGGGTGCAAGAACAACTGTGGTGAGCTTGACACTCGCACGCGCTCCCTGACACATTCGCTCTCACACTCACACTGTCACATCTTCAGCTCTTTGAACTCTGTGGAATCCGCCGCGTCGCCGCACGGCTTTGCGCTGACACATGTTTCCAGGGATTTGGAAAAAACTGCGTGTGCGGCAACTCAGAAGATTCCTGGCCTCTTGGTGGGCCGTGTTAAAACACAATCCCCCCCAAATCCAGTGGTGCCTGACTGTGATAACCTGCCTAGGAAAGCATGCCATCAGCAGCCCAGTATCACACAGGGAATTGTTTGGGTTTGATGTGCAGTGCGAGCGCTAGGCTGGGATTACTGGCACAATCGACTCCCCAAACTCCAGGATCAGATCAAACACTGAGCTGGATCTGACTAAAGCTGCTTCAGACTTGATTGATTGAAACGCTGCTGTCTGTACTTTATGTATTAGATGCTAATAATAAGAGGCAATCCCTCTGTTACCCACGGCTGACAGGAACACACATTTCTAGGTGTCTGCCAGGTCTGCAGCATTGAGCTGGAAGCTGGGTTAACATTGTGACTATGGCATTGTCTCAGTGGGAAGAACGTACCTCTGAGGACCTGACTTCAGGGATGTTCACAGTCACTTCCCTTTTAGCATTTTCAAATTTCACAGAAATTCAATGACTTCCGTTTTGACAATTCTTTCACATTGCCTTGAAAGCAGATGTCAAGTTTGTCAATGAAGTCTCCAGGTTCTTTTGGTATTTCTAAATGTACTGCTATTTAATGTTTTATAATTCTGATTGAAATTACACACACAGACACACACACACAGACACACACAGTCACACACACACACAGTCACACACACACACACACACACGCACACACACACACACACACGCACACACACACACACGCACACACACACACAGACACACACAGTCACACACACACACAGTCACACACACACACACACACGCACACACACACACAGTCACACACACACACACACACGCACACACACACACACACACACACACACACACGCACACACACACACAGTCACACACACACACACACACACACGCACACACACGCACACACACACACACACACACACACACAGTCACACACACACACACACACGCACACACACACTCTGCTGTAACTGTGCCTCGAGTTGCCTCAGTGCTCGTACTGGAATATGGGACAGTGTCCAAGTACGACACATGCTTCTTTTTTTTAAATCACCCTGACCGGTGCCTGGGCGTTAGGGACTCTGCTGTAATCTGTAACCCCCTTAATCAAAGTGCCGATTCTTTAAAAAGACAACTGTGGTCATGTGCTTTAATTCACAGCTATCTCTCTGCATGTAGCAGCGCTGCATTAGACTTGATGAGAGTCCTCGGAGTGGCTGGCTGGCACGCTGTGTGTCTCTGTGCCCTCCCCTGCTATCGCATATCGCGTGAGCTGCTGGGCAGGCCGGGCTGACTGCCGTAGCGAGGTTCTGAGCCAAGGTGAGTGCGATTCTGCTGGGCCGGGGGTTCTGTTCATCAGGCAGGGATTGCTGTGTGGATAAGATGGAGCTCGATAGTGTTGACTGACCACACTCTGTAATTTTTTGGTAGAAGACAGAAGTCACAATGCAAACAAACAGATAGATAGATAGACCTGAAGGTATAACACCGACCTTAACTTTTTCTAAGTAAATACACAAACTGTCTGTTAAAATGGCCTGCAGTTTCTACTGTAGAAGTGCCACGCTGAGCTGCTGCTTTCTAGTTTTGCTACAGTAGCATTGCAGTTCTTCTTGTGCTTTGGGAAGCGATGCAGACTTTGCACTGGTGCAAGCAGAGTGTAGTGGACATGTTCCTTTGCCCCTAGGTGTGGATATCAGGGGCCAGGTGATCCCTAGGGGCCCTGACTGACAGCAAGCTTTGAAGTCCTGCCTTGGGCTTTGTTATGAGACAAGGGAATGTAATCTTGGGGGCCCGTGACAGCCTTCCGAAAATCTTTTCAGCAGATGTGGGTGTTTTGACTTTTAGTTTATATGAATTCTAAACTATTCGAGGCATTTTAAAAGCACAAGGAGTCGTCTTCCTTTGAAAAAAAAGACATGACGAGGCCAGATGTGTCTCAGTAATGACTTCAAACACTGAACATCTGCCTGTCTCTATTTCTCTAGAAAATGGGTTTACACTTTGCAAGTGTGTATGAGCTATCAGCCAGCCCCATGTATTAATGAGTGGATCGATGTGGATCAGTGTTTAGGTTACTGTGCCCGTATTGAACCCTTTCAGACCTCACAGTCCTCTGCCAGCACGGTCTTCCACTACGACACATGTGTCTTTTTGTCTGTCAGTACAGTGGTTATCAAACTGGGGTATGGGGACTTTAAATGAGTTTTCATTTCAGGGGACCCTATTCAAAATCATTTTCAAAAAGGGGTCCCCAAACAGAAAAGTTTGGGAAGCTCTGGTGAAGTAGACGAAGAGGTCTCTTTCCTCTCACTCGAATTCTGTTCCTTCTTGGTGTCTCTGTGCTATTCTGTACTGCAGGCGCTGTGAGCTCCCCAGTGAAGCTGAGGAATACTGTCAGGCTAGCTAACTGCCTGAGAGAGACCCCCGCTCCCCCCTCCCTCCCGCCCTGCAGTGACGCTGGCTCCAGGACCCTGGCACAGAGACAGCCAGCAAACGGTTCACCCTCTTCAACTGGCAGGTACAAACAGGGAATTAGTGGAAGCAAAGGAGGCTCCTAGTCACAGATGAGTCCAAATGATTCATTACACTCTGCTTATCCGTTACAGGGATAGGCAGACAGACAGACAGACAGACATATAGATGGATAGACAGACACAATCACAGATTGATAGATGGATAGATGAACTTCAAACACACAGCCCTAGGATATTCAGTTACATTAAGAAACTGAAGTCAAGGTAGAGGAACATTTAATTAAACACCTAAGCTGTGTTTAATATACCTGCTCTCCAGAGCTGCTGTACTGGGTGCCTAATACCCTCTGTCAGACCAGCAGAGCAATAGTGAGCCACAGTGTGTGTGTGATAATGAAAGCAGGGCTTGCAATAGTGAGCCACAGTGTGTGTGTGATAATGAAAGCAGGGCTTGCAATAGTGAGCCACAGTGTGTGTGTGATAATGAAAGCAGGGCTTGCAATAGTGAGCCACAGTGTGTGTGTGATAATGGAAGCAGGGCTTGCAATAGTGAGCCACAGTGTGTGTGTGATAATGAAAGCAGGGCTTGCAATAGTGAGCCACAGTGTGTGTGTGATAATGAAAGCAGGGCTACTCTCTCCTGTCTGCCACTCGTAAATATGGAGAAGCGTCACCCTGGTAAAGGATTAAGCAGGGCCCTGTGTCCCAGCCATTATCTTTTTAGTGTCTAATGAAGACTTTAAAGATGGCTTGCTCAGATCTGGCGGCTCGGGAGGGCAGTAACTCACAGCAGTCATTACAGAACAATTTGTAGGCTCTGTCTGCCCGGGGCTGTGGATGAGGCGAGGGGAGGGGTGGGAAACTAATCCCCCAGCTCAGGGGGGCTTGGAGAAGTGGAAACATGAAGCAAAAACAGGCTGGCCAGAGACAATACTGCTTGAAGTGAGCACTGCAATGTTACAGACAGAGAGATACAGTATACAGTTAAAGTGTAGTTAGGCACAGCGAAAGCATGGAGAAGCAAACCAAATAACAGAGACATCTAACAGCTAATGCCCTTGACCTTATACATTAGAACATACGAACATAAGAAAGTTTACAAACGAGGGGAGGCCATTCAGCCTTCTAATCAGTACTTTCTGTTTTCTACATGTTAACCACTCCCTAATCCATGTGCATGCATTTCCTTGAATCCCTACTGCGTTCAGTTTGAGAATTATTCTTTTATGCGGGACTTTGTCAAAAGCTTTCTGGAAATCTAAATAAACCATGTTGTATTCTTTACAATTATCCATTGTGGATGTTGCATCCTCAAAAAAGTCAAGCAGGTTAGTTAGACATGATCTCCCTTTCCTAAAACCATGCTGACTGTCTCCCAGGATACTGTTACCATATAGGTAATTTTCCATTTTGGATCTTATTATAGTTTCCATAAGTTTACATATAATAGAAGTCAGGCTTATTGGTCTGTAGTTCCCTGGTTCGGTTTTGTCTCCCTTTTTGTGGATCGGTATTACGTTTGCTATTTTCCAGTCTGTCGGTACAACCCCTGTGTCACGAGACTGTTGCATGATCTTGGTTAGCGGTTTGTAAATAACTTCTTTCATTTCTTTGAGTACTATTGGGAGGATCTCATCCGGCCCAGAGGATTTGTTTATTTTAAGAGCTCCTAGTCCCTTTAACACTTCTGCCTCTGTTATGCTAAAGTTATTTAAAACTGGATAGGAACAGGTGGGGCATGTTGTCCGTATCCTTGTGCAAAGTAATCATTTAATAGATTTGCTATTTTTTTCTCTTCATCTCTGATTTTCCATTTGTATCTCTTAGACATTCTACTTCCTCCTTGAATGTTCTTTTGCTGTTCCCTTATAAACGTTTACTGCAGCACACCATGGTAAAAGCACAGCCAAGCAGGCAAGGAAGATTAGCTGAAAGGCATGGTTAACCACAGAGAACCACAGGGTTTCATTTTCAGCTTGGTTTCAATATTAGATGAAGCCATGATCACTGTGGCAATAAGAAGCACACCCACTGATGTGGGCCAGGGGGCTACGAGCCGAGTGGAGGGGAGAGGCGCGAGGAAAATAAAACAAAAAGACAAACGCGGTATTTAAAACCTCAGCAGGTCTCCGAAGGCTCGTAACCAGGGGCCTCAACAGGTGGCTGAGCGAGAAAACTGGACTCTAACCCTCCCTGCCTCCCAGCTTCCTCCCTCCCTCTGTCCCTCAGGCCTCCAGCGGCCTTGCCCTCGTAAAAGGGTTATAAATACCAGTGATTTTTCCAGCCTGAGTCCCAAAAAAAATCTAAAAAAAGCCTTCCGCTGCCAGCCAGCCCCGAGGCAGATAGAAAGAGCTTCAGCTCTGATCTTCAAAGCTGTGCCCTGAGCCACGGCAGCTGCCACACTCCGCAACACGACAGTGCTGATGAACTGGGAGGGGAACTGAAGACAGTGCAATCTACCAGCCTGGGCTCCACCATTCAGCAAGCCTGTATCTTAACTTCCTTTTCTTTTACATTCTGGAGAGACGTTATGAGAAATACACAATGTGCCCAAAACCCTTTTTAAAAGAATGAAAGGATGAACAGCAGAATCCAAACCCAGACAGGAAGGCTTGGCTTGCCCATCCTTGTTTCAGCGCGACTCGCACCATCGTTATACACAGCACGGGGCCGGGCGGGTGAGGGGTTAAAGAGAAGCCGTGTCTTTGAGGGGAGCAGGTTAATCCCAGGAAAGCGATCCCCTTCATGCGCTGTTCACAGACAGACTCCCGGCCACCCCCTCCGTACCTGCGTTTAGGTGTGTGCCTCAGGGTGAAAGGTCACCCAAATCAAGAGATTAGCTCCCCCAGCCCGCCACAAAGGGGCCCCGGCTCCTGGCTTAGGTTACACACCTTGTGTATTCCTTTTCAAAAGCACTGGGATTTAGAAGATACGTCAACAAGCATTTGTTCAAAAGAAAGGAAGAAAAGAAGCAATCTCTAACTAAAAAAGATTTACAGTAACCCAGCTAAATGAGGGGCCACCAGCCAGCACACAGCTGCAGTTTCAAAGCTGTGTGGATTATTTTCAGCATGCAAGTTAAATTTAGAAAGGTAAAAGAAACTATAGTAAATTACATTGACATCAAAAAAGACTTTGTCATTGAATTCATTGACTTTCTTTTGGTATGTCTAAATTTAGAGCTATTGAGTGTTTTATAGTTATGAATAAAAGTATTTTTCAATGTCTGAGAATTTAGCTTTACTCAGATTTCATACTGAATTTTCAGTGTTGTAAGTTACGGATGAATTACCTTCAAACTTTTAAAAGTTTGGTTCTCTGCTTCCTTTTGCATTTACTACAGCTAGACTTCATTCAATACCCTGGTTTAACCTGCCCCCCAGCTGGTTGCCAGTCTGAGCCGGTGAGCTGCTCCTGTCAAGGGTGCTGCTCAAACTGACTAACATCTAACACTGTCCTGCCACTCAGCACCCAGCAGTGAAGCGCACAGGCTGCAGGGCTTTCCTCTACCGGGAAGAGGACAGGACAGGACAGTGCAGTGCAGTGCAATGCAGTGCAGGACAGGACAAGACAGGCAGTGCAGTGCAGTGCAGTGCAGGACAGAACAAGACAGGGCAGTGCAGTGCAGTGCAGGACAGTGCAGGACAGGGCAGGACAGGACAGGACAGGGCAGGACAGGAGAGGACAGGACTGTCTCATGGGTGGCTCTTGATCGCTGTATGTCTCACTGATCTCCACAATCTTTTGAAGGGTTTAATAGGTTTGAAGAAACTGCAGCAATCTGTAGTCTTAGGTTGTGGAAATGCAGCAAAACCACTGGGCAGCGTTTAATGTGCAGAGAGCTGCTGAAGCGGTGAGTGTGTTTCTACAACCGTCAGCTTTTTAGTAAATAAACCTTTTTGTTACATATATTGTGACTCTATAAGATTATGTCTTTCTCCTCTCTTCTTCTCTCTCTCTTCTTCTCTCCCTCTCTTTCCGTGCTGCACAAATAGAAAGCAGCTGTTTCTTGTCAGTGGTCTGGCATTCAGCAGTGGCTAATTTTCCCGAGCTGACCTCATTTTCTATTGTATTAGAACAAGTGATCCAGTGTCAGGAGAAATGTACTGATTCTCATTGTACCTGCTGCATCCCAGCGAGCTGCTGAAGCATTAGACAAGTCCAAGGAAGTCTGAGCTCCATATGCAACCCAATCCGCAACTCTGTGAATACCTGGACAACCTAACCCCTTACTCTCCCATGCCATGACCCCCCCACCCCAACTCCCCCTCTCCTCCTCCTTACAACAATAAATATCCTTCAGATACACAAACTCATTACTCCTTCACTCCATGTGTTTGTCCTGTTTGTCTTCTAAATGGAAAAACAACAAGCTGCCGATGTCTCAGAACTCCAGATAAATAATTCTGCTGCCCTGATTTACAGCAGCTTGGCTAATTGTTTATTTTTTTATTTTGCTGTTGTTTTTCTCACTGAACTGGGCTGCAGTAAGTCAATGGAGATTCGTTTCATTGTTGTATTTTTTGTGTTGTTTCTTTTAGGAAAGGAAAGCGATGGAATCAGAGGAGCCCCTGAGAGCGTGAGTGCCGTGTTCTTGTTCTTCAAACTGTGTCATCGTCAGGGTCCTGTATGCAGGGAGGGAGTGCAGGGTGGGAGTGAGGGAGGGAGGGAGGGAGGGAGGGAGGGAGGGAGTGAGGCAGGGAGGGAGTGCAGGGTGGGAGGAAGTGCAGGGAGGGAGGAAGTGAGGCAGGGAGGGAGGAAGTGAGGGAGGGAGGGAGGAAGTGAGGGAGGGAGTGAGGCAGGGAGGGAGTGAGGGCAGGTGGGAGTGAGTGAGGGAGGGAGGGAGTGCAGGGAGGGAGGGAGGGAGTGCAGGGAGGGAGGGAGGGAGTGAGGCAGGGAGGGAGGAAATGAGGGAGGGAGTGAGGGAGTGAGGCAGGGAGGGAGTGAGGGCAGGTGGGAGTGAGTGCAGGGAGGGAGTGAGTGCAGGTGGGAGTGAGTGCAGGGAGGGAGTGAGTGCAGGGAGGGAGTGAGGGAGTGAGTGCAGTGTGGGAGTGAGTGCAGGGAGGGAGTGAGGGAGGCAGGAGAGCTGTAGAGGTTTCTGTCCTTAGACAGCGTTCCAGTTGGGTTAGCTTGTCAGTGTGTTCCCCACCTGAATCACTCGATTGTGCGACGGAGGGGGGTTTGATTTGATATCTGTCAGAGTTCAGGTTCAATGCAAGTTCAAGGAGGCAACAACACCACAGAACAGCTACTACAAAGTGGCGTGAACTGCTCCAGATATCAGGAGAGGAATGGCCATGTGTGAAAGGATTCTATTCTTTATGGTGCATGTAGATACAGCATGTAAAGATTCATCACAATTATACCAAATCTCTTTCTTTATATATGCTCACAAGTAATCTTGATCATATATCTAAGTGCAGAGTCACTTTTACTTAAGTATATAGATATGCAGGAAATAAATAATAACATATATTGTTAAATGAGTCGGAATATACCACTGTTTTGTATTTTATGTTTTTCATATAAGGGGGAGAGGGGGCATTGATCATTCTAGACTCTTAGAAATGTTTTGTTTAGGCTGCCAGGCTTCACATAAAATATGAATCAAATCCAACCGTCTTCCACCATTCAGACAGATTTATAACTCAAGCCCTTTACAAGTGGAAAAATGGCTGAATTGTGTGAATTATAAAAACTATAGGAACCGAAATGAACTGCAGGACTTCATCTTCAGAAAAGAAAATTGTGCATCTTTAGATTCCAGTGAAATTAATAAAAGGTTGGCAGCTCTGTGAATGAGAGGTGAGACCGGGCTGCAGGAGCAGAGCAGCTCTGTGAATGAGATGTGAGACCGGGCTGCAGGAGCACAGCAGCTCTGTGAATGAGATGTGAGACCGGGCTGCAGGAGCAGAGCAGCTCTGTGAATGAGATGTGAGACCGGGCTGCAGGAGCAGAGCAGCTCTGTGAATGAGATGTGAGACCGGGCTGCAGGAGCAGAGCAGCTCTGTGAATGAGATGTGAGACCGGGCTGCAGGAGCACAGGAGCTCTGTGAATGAGAGGTGAGACCGGGCTGCAGGAGCAGAGCAGCTCTGTGAATGAGATGTGAGACCGGGCTGCAGGAGCACAGGAGCTCTGTGAATGAGAGGTGAGACCGGGCTGCAGGAGCAGAGCAGCTCTGTGAATGAGATGTGAGACCGGGCTGCAGGAGCAGAGCAGCTCTGTGAATGAGATGTGAGACCGGGCTGCAGGAGCACAGCAGCTCTGTGAATGAGATGTGAGACCGGGCTGCAGGAGCAGAGCAGCTCTGTGAATGAGATGTGAGACCGGGCTGCAGGAGCACAGCAGCTCTGTGAATGAGATGTGAGACCGGGCTGCAGGAGCAGAGCAGCTCTGTGAATGAGATGTGAGACCGGGCTGCAGGAGCAGAGCAGCTCTGTGAATGAGATGTGAGACCGGGCTGCAGGAGCACAGCAGCTCTGTGAATGAGATGTGAGACCGGGCTGCAGGAGCACAGCAGCTCTGTGAATGAGATGTGAGACCGGGCTGCAGGAGCACAGCAGCTCTGTGAATGAGATGTGAGACCGGGCTGCAGGAGCACAGCAGCTCTGTGAATGAGATGTGAGACCGGGCTGCAGGAGCAGAGCAGCTCTGTGAATGAGATGTGAGACCGGGCTGCAGGAGCAGAGCAGCTCTGTGAATGAGATATGAGACCGGGCTGCAGGAGCAGAGCAGCTCTGTGAATGAGATGTGAGACCGGGCTGCAGGAGCAGAGCAGCTCTGTGAATGAGATGTGAGACCGGGCTGCAGGAGCAGAGCAGCTCTGTGAATGAGATGTGAGACCGGGCTGCAGGAGCACAGCAGCTCTGTGAATGAGATGTGAGACCGGGCTGCAGGAGCACAGCAGCTCTGTGAATGAGATGTGAGACCGGGCTGCAGGAGCACAGCAGCTCTGTGAATGAGATGTGAGACCGGGCTGCAGGAGCAGAGCAGCTCTGTGAATGAGATGTGAGACCGGGCTGCAGGAGCAGAGCAGCTCTGTGAATGAGATATGAGACCGGGCTGCAGGAGCAGAGCAGCTCTGTGAATGAGATGTGAGACCGGGCTGCAGGAGCAGAGCAGCTCTGTGAATGAGATGTGAGACCGGGCTGCAGGAGCAGAGCAGCTCTGTGAATGAGATGTGAGACCGGGCTGCAGGAGCAGAGCAGCTCTGTGAATGAGATGTGAGACCGGGCTGCAGGAGCACAGCAGCTCTGTGAATGAGATGTGAGACCGGGCTGCAGGAGCAGAGCAGCTCTGTGAATGAGATGTGAGACCGGGCTGCAGGAGCAGAGCAGCTCTGTGAATGAGATGTGAGACCGGGCTGCAGGAGCAGAGCAGCTCTGTGAATGAGATGTGAGACCGGGCTGCAGGAGCAGAGCAGGCAGGCAGCAGCAAGTGAGAATAAAGAGCGCTCTCCCCAAACCCCACAAGAAAGAATATTTTACTCATGAAGCATCCCTCGTAAATCTCAGGCAATCAAACACAGGTCGCTGTTGAAACCAGTTCCCTCCATTCCGATTCAGGATTTATGGGGCTTACATCACACACTCCAGGGCAGACCCAGCTCAGCCCAGCCCTCCACTCCCAGCCCTCTGCCAAGCTGAGCCCCACACGCAGGGTGTGAGCACCTTAATAGGAAGGACAGGTTAGCTCAGGCTTCAAACCACAGGCATACAGCGGGTATCTGGGGCTTATAACGATGTCATAAGAGAACAGAATTAACAAACGCTGCTCCGCTTCAGTATCCTGGTGACCCCCCAGGACTTGCTAGGGGTGGTGTCTGGAGCACACCCAAAGAAAGACTCTTCAGATCTGTTGTGCAGTGCAGTGTTGGTTCTGTTAGTCACCTCATTCCTGTGGAGGGTGGAAGGGTTTGCTAATATTATTGCCTTTGCTCCGATCACTTCAGCAGGGCTGTTTGGTTTGACCATTTGTGGGCTGACAGGGTGCCAGCTTTGTTTTTGCACGCGGTGCAGCGACCAGACGCTGCTGCTGAACCCCCTGGGGAGCTGAGAGCAGGGCTGTTTTCATAACGCTGCACACTGAGAGACAATCAGGACTGCGAGGCACGGACAAACAAGCATCCAGGAGCCATTCATGAACACCAGCATTTACAAGAACCAAAAATAAACAAGCCCGCCAACATACAAGGAAAGAAAGGGAAATGGCAGTTATTATTGCAGCATCTAAAGTTCAGAATACAGTAGAAAGTGTGTGTTTTGTTGTTGTTTTTTTACAATGCTTGTCTGTGCTTCACTAGACTCTGTGATGTTTTTACCACAGGATTCCTATTGAAACCATCTTTACTAAAAGGAAAAGAGAGTTTACTGTGAATGACTCCGAACTGAGATGCCTGTAGGAGATTTTCAAATGACAGTTCTGGCTTGCTTATTTCTAGATCTGCAACATTAGCTGCTTTCATTCGCTTAGATTTTAGATATAAACTTCACAGCTTAAGCAAACAGTAGCTCCTGGTCGAGCATGTGCAATGGGAAAGCGAGGGGCTGGCAGCGCAGTGATTGATCACCCTGCAACACTTTAACAGCTGTCATGATCCAAGTGTGCAAAACACAGTCCTGCTTCTTCAAGAGCGGCATACATCTGGACCCCTAAGAGTTTTAAACGGCCTCGTTTGTTTGAGATCAGCGCCATTATTCCGTGTATTCATTTAGACTCTAGTAGCTTGTCATAGTCTTTCCCTACAAAGGGGTTTTTTTTTTTTTTAAATGCTGTATATTCATTACACATATAATATTGTTTACGGCTTCTTTATAAAAGCAACACAACACGTTTAATTTCCAAAATGGACACTTTTAAAGCGGCAGGATTTCTTTGAGAAGCCCCCGGCTGCTCTCCCCTGAGCCGCTCATTGCCTTGTTGTTTTCAGCAGACTGCAACGCAGCCTCCAGCCTGCGAGTAAAACTAGCCCCTCCCCCACACCGCCTGTGCGACCCCCGGTTGGCTAGGCGCGTATTGGTATTCATTAAACGTCATCGATATTCAAATTCAAACGCCTTTCTGTCTTTCTGTTGGTGCGCTGCGGACTCGCCCCTCCCCCGTCAGGTTGGGAGCGCGTTTGAATGACAGATCTCGCAGGGATGTGAATTTGTGTTTAATTTGGTTTAGCCGCAGAATCCCGGAGCAGTCAAGGAACTCCATTGCAACTGAATGGATTGGTATGGGGAAAAGCGGATTTCACCCTTCGGCTAAGCTGCAGCCCTGGACGACGTTTGCGGTTATCATGGTCGTGTTCTCAGTGTGGCCCCGAACAGGTATGGAATATACAAATATTCATTTGAGATTTTTATTTATGTGCAAAAAAAAAAAAAGTTTTACACATACTTTGTTGTTGTTTTGGTAGTTGAATGAGAGAAGCGCGCAGCGTGCATTGAAGGAGCGGACTGTGTGTGTGCGTGTGCGTGTGCGTGTGCGTGTGCGAGCCGCGCTGCATGCAGGAGAGTCGAGATCTTCCAAATAAACTGCGTGTCTTACACAAAACTGTTTAAAACGTGCAAATGAGTTATTGACGTAATAATGTACAAAAAAAAGTTTATTATGCTGGCGCTGGTTCAAACCCGAAGCACAAAATGGGGGAGCAGAACTTCTCAAAGATGTCAAACAGTTGTTTTGACCCCGGACTGCACAAGTTACAAGCGCGGCTGGGCTTTATTAACTGTGTTGGGTGGAAACTAATGCAATTGAAATCAAAGCAGGAGCTCCGCTTAGTCTTTACACTGATTTATTTTCCAGAAGACTAAAAAAAAAAAAAAAAAAAAGAAACGTAGTAAATTACAAAATAACGAATAACTGTTTGTTTTTTTTTTTTTAAGAAAGATGTTTTTAAATCCTGGTAATAATTTGTAAAACCCTGACAGTGACAGAGAGCTCGTTGTTCCTCACCCGGAGCACAGAAACGTGCCTTCCTTTGAGGTCCGGGTATCCAGCCCCTCGGGAGAGACTCGTTAACCTTCCCCGAAGCGCTTTCCCCGGGAGCTTTGCGAGGCACTTTGAAGCTGTGAACGTTTCCCCTCCTCAACAGCACTAGCCTTGTCTGGAGCGATGGCTGCTTTGTAACTAATTAACAAAAACAAGTTTCTTTTTTTTACGGAGAAGAATCCGCATGTATTTTATTTTCATGCGGTTTATCATATATAAAATCACAGCAGGTTCAGAGAGCGAGTACATTATCTATCTATCTATCTATCTATCTATCTATGTATTTGACTTTTCAAGACAAAATTTCGCCAAACTAACGGAAGCTGTTTTTGCTACAGTATTAAATGCTCCCTCTTGACATTTACGCTAACAGATTTACATTTGAGATATTTAGGGTTATTTGTTTAAGTTCTCGAAATGCGTGTTGCTCCTTTTAAACAAAACCTAGCGCGCGTGTTTAAGCGTGACCCCTCGTTATATTAGGTAAATAACCGCGTAATAAACCATTCAGCCTGTAAACAGCTGCTATCATATAAACGCGGTCCCAGTGCTAACAGCTTTACTGAATCAGCGGTTATACAGCAAGGGACTCCGAACAAAACGGTGTGTTTTAATGCTTGCTAACTTTGAGCTAATGCTTTTTAGAGTGCACAGATATTTACAGGACGCGTTGAAAGGAGAGTAACGCGTTTAAACCGCTTCAATAGTTGAAAGGAGAGTAACGCGTTTAAACCGCTTCAGTCGGCTGAGCGCTTGCAAAACAAGCTAATGATGTATTGAAGTGTCTCAGCAGATCTCTTGGCGAATATCTGTACGGGTTCTTCTGAGCACCAGACCGGAGCCCCCTGTCCGTCAGACCCCGGATTGGGGCATTCAATACCCGACGTGTTTCACCTCTATAGCGTGGTTCCAAATAACTTCAATGTGAACCTCACTGTGGAACACATTAGTGTGAATAAGGCATACTGTAACTAATGCAGTTTACTAATGTTACAGCTACTGGAGCTCTGTGTGTGTGTTTTCAGATGTGATGCATTTGCCAAACTTTTAAGATCTTAAAGTATTTCAATTTCAATGTGAATAGTTATCCTAAAGCACTTGAGGGTTAAACACATTTTCTGTAACCTGGGGGGGATGTTGTAAATGCAGCTCTGCACTAAGACTAGCTGTCTCCAGACACACACAGTATAAAATGTGTACCGCAGTGCACTGCTATATGTAGGTATAGCTTCAGCTCTGTAGAGCAGCATGGTGAAGATGCCCTGTCTCCTCATTCAGCTCTGTAGTTCAGCATGGTGAAGATGCCCCGTCTCATTCAGCTCTGTAGTTCAGCATGGTGAAGATGCCCTGTCTCATTCAGCTCTGTAGTTCAGCATGGTGAAGATGCCCTGTCTCCTCATTCAGCTCTGTAGTTCAGCATGGTGAAGATGCCCTGTCTCATTCAGCTCTGTAGCTCAGCATGGTGAAGATGCCCTGTCTCATTCAGCTCTGTAGTTCAGCATGGTGAAGATGCCCTGTCTCCTCATTCAGCTCTGTAGCTCAGCATGGTGAAGATGCCCTGTCTCATTCAGCTCTGTAGTTCAGCATGGTGAAGATGCCCTGTCTCCTCATTCAGCTCTGTAGTTCAGCATGGTGAAGATGCCCTGTCTCATTCAGCTCTGTAGTTCAGCATGGTGAAGATGCCCTGTCTCCTCATTCAGCTCTGTAGCTCAGCATGGTGAAGATGCCCTGTCTCCTCATTCAGCTCTGTAGTTCAGCATGGTGAAGATGCCCTGTCTCATTCAGCTCTGTAGCTCAGCATGGTGAAGATGCCCTGTCTCCTCATTCAGCTCTGTAGCTCAGCATGGTGAAGATGCCCTGTCTCATTCAGCTCTGTAGTTCAGCATGGTGAAGATGCCCTGTCTCCTCATTCAGCTCTGTAGTTCAGCATGGTGAAGATGCCCTGTCTCATTCAGCTCTGTAGTTCAGCATGGTGAAGATGCCCTGTCTCATTCAGCTCTGTAGTTCAGCATGGTGAAGATGCCCTGTCTCCTCATTCAGCTCTGTAGCTCAGCATGGTGAAGATGCCCTGTCTCCTCATTCAGCTCTGTAGTTCAGCATGGTGAAGATGCCCTGTCTCATTCAGCTCTGTAGCTCAGCATGGTGAAGATGCCCTGTCTCCTCATTCAGCTCTGTAGTTCAGCATGGTGAAGATGCCCTGTCTCATTCAGCTCTGTAGTTCAGCATGGTGAAGATGCCCTGTCTCATTCAGCTCTGTAGTTCAGCATGGTGAAGATGCCCTGTCTCCTCATTCAGCTCTGTAGTTCAGCATGGTGAAGATGCCCCGTCTCATTCAGCTCTGTAGTTCAGCATGGTGAAGATGCCCTGTCTCATTCAGCTCTGTAGTTCAGCATGGTGAAGATGCCCTGTCTCATTCAGCTCTGTAGTTCAGCATGGTGAAGATGCCCTGTCTCCTCATTCAGCTCTGTAGTTCAGCATGGTGAAGATGCCCTGTCTCATTCAGCTCTGTAGTTCAGCATGGTGAAGATGCCCTGTCTCATTCAGCTCTGTAGTTCAGCATGGTGAAGATGCCCTGTCTCATTCAGCTCTGTAGTTCAGCATGGTGAAGATGCCCTGTCTCCTCATTCAGCTCTGTAGTTCAGCATGGTGAAGATGCCCTGTCTCCTCATTCAGCTCTGTAGTTCAGCATGGTGAAGATGCCCTGTCTCCTCATTCAGCTCTGTAGCTCAGCATGGTGAAGATGCCCTGTCTCATTCAGCTCTGTAGTTCAGCATGGTGAAGATGCCCTGTCTCATTCAGCTCTGTAGTTCAGCATGGTGAAGATGCCCTGTCTCATTCAGCTCTGTAGTTCAGCATGGTGAAGATGCCCTGTCTCCTCATTCAGCTCTGTAGTTCAGCATGGTGAAGATGCCCTGTCTCCTCATTCAGCTCTGTAGTTCAGCATGGTGAAGATGCCCTGTCTCATTCAGCTCTGTAGTTCAGCATGGTGAAGATGCCCTGTCTCCTCATTATGCCTCCTCTCCTGCGGCTTGTCCTGTTTGTGTATGGACTCTGTAATGATGCACTGCACAGCGGTTCACATCTGAACCCTGGATTTTTTTGACAGATAAGTGGAAAGCACGGCACAGCAGTAGATCGCAATCCCGTCACACTGTGTGGTCTGTTCCGACCCCTCTTAAAGTTGTGCCCCTCCTGTCTAATAATCCCTTTTGGATTCAGAGCAGGTTGAAATGTACGTGGCGTGGAGCTTGCTGATGTGAAGGCCAGGGCATTACTAGAGTTAAAGTAATGAACGAAATAAAGAAGCGTTTTCACCAGAAGGAAACAGAATAACCCTCCTTTCAATATCGGGGTTTTCTGTGAGTCCAGTGGTGCCCCTGCTTCTTGTTGCTTTGCATGAGATGGCTGTTTTGACAGCTGGCAGGTTGGCATGTTTGTGTGGAGAGTGGAGAGGTTCAGAGCTTGTTTCTCTCCTCTGCCTGTGACCGTATGCAGCTGGCGGGGTCTGCTTGTTTAAACTCCAACCCGAACTCTTAAGAGTGAACCTCCTCTTCAAGCGTCTTCCTCATATTTTATTTTATTACATGCATCTCTGTACAGTCCTGCTGACCGTTAGGTGTGGCGGGCAGACTCTGTTTTGGATAAGCTCCATGGCCAGGATTTGTTGTGTTGTTGTTGTTGGAGAGAATCCGCATACCAATGTATCGGTTTCAGTGAGAAACTTAAACTTCCAAATATGCACAGGTGTTGCAGTGCTGGGAGCGTTTCTGTTCAAAGATCGCATGCATGCCGGTGGGTTTTTTTTCTTTTTTTTTTTTGTTCCTCTTTAGTTGACTGTTGGCCATCAAAGCCCCCTCGAAACGTGTCTTCAGTTGAGTGGGGCTTGTGAGGGGGTGGGCTGCAGGCTCTGGCAGGTCAGGTGATTCGCTGTTTCTCCCGGAGTCTGTGTTGACTGAGCTGAGATTTGAACCCAGTTCAGCCTCTTCCTGGTTCACTGTTTCACTTTCATTTCAAATTAAAACCTTTTTTTTTTTTTGCCTTCCAAAAGCTTGTATTAAAAATAGCTGACAGGCTTTGATACATGATCGCAATAAAAGCCTAATGTTCTTGAGTCGACGGAAACACGAAGTGACTCTGAAGAACAGCAATTACTGGTAACCTAACCCAGTAATAAATCGGTAGTGTAAAAGAATATGTGGCAGTGACTCCGATCTCGGGAGGAGCTGAAGCTGTGGAAGCCTCCGTCATGCTGAGTCCGGGCATGGGTGGCACAGGGGCACTTCAGCTGTTTGTTATGTTGACTGCCGATAGCAGCGAGCTCATCTAACCTAACACATAGACTTCATTGTGTATGGAGTTCAGCGTTGTCACTCTGTATTATCCTTGTGTGTGTGTGTGTGTGTGTGTGTGCGTGTGCGCTCGTGTTGCACACCCCTCAGTCCTTCACCCATGAGTTCAGTGCACAGCGGAGAGGATATGCTTCCCCTCAATCTGCCCTGAGGAGTCTTTTCAGAAGCAATTTGTGTAAGCTAGGCAAACAGCAGAAACAGCAATAGAGAATCCTACAGAACACAAGAAAGAAGATACTAAACAGGTAAGGAAATATTAGCAAAATCTAGATGATGTAAAGAATTCCTTTAAACCCCCCTCCCAATCTGTCCAGCTGCTGGCTCTGGTAGCTGTGAAATAGCTGGTTAGTATTCTTGTGAGCTGGGGCCCCTTTGCACTGCTGAAACTGTGAGTGCAAAGCACAACACTGAAGGCATTGTGATCAGGCTGCCCCCCCATCCCCCTTTTCACTGTAGCCAGTCTTTAATACGCTGCGGGAGGGGAGTCTTCTCCTAGCACCCAGCCTACAGTGAGCACGGGGAGCGTGAATATCCACAGTAAAGCTGAGGCTAAACAAACTCGTTACAGTAAAAAGCCCCCTGTATGTGTTTGTGTAGTTGTAGAGAGAAGACCCTCAACAGTGCCCTGCGCTCTGCAGCAGTCTTCTCTGACGTCTACTGATAGCAAGCTGATCTGCGTTGGGGTTGAATCTGCAGGGTCGTGCAAACTGTGTCGTGCTCTTGCCACTACATGCAGCAGTAGGAGGTTAGCACAACCTTAGCATTGCAAAGTGTCCAGGGACAGGCTTTGCTTTGGTTCTCGTTCGATTTAGTTAGTGTTAGTCTGTATTTCCCTACCAAGCTGCCTTTTCCTAGTAAAGAACAATCAACAGCAACAAGAGAGCTCTCTGTGCACCGCTGTGCTGTGTGGAGGTCAGGGAGCCCTCTCTGTGCTGCGTGGAGGTCAGGGAGCCCTCTCTGTGCTGCGTGGAGGTCAGGGAGCCCTCTCTGTGCTGCGTGGAGGTCAGGGAGCCCTCTCTGTGCTGCGTGGAGGTCAGGGAGCCCTCTCTGTGCTGCGTGGAGGTCAGGGAGCCCTCTCTGTGCTGCGTGGAGGTCAGGGAGCCCTCTCTGTGCTGCGTGGAGGTCAGGGAGCCCTCTCTGTGCTGCGTGGAGGTCAGGGAGCCCTCTCTGTGCTGCGTGGAGGTCAGGGAGCCCTCTCTGTGCTGCGTGGAGGTCAGGGAGCCCTCTCTGTGCTGCGTGGAGGTCAGGGAGCCCTCTCTGTGCTGCGTGGAGGTCAGGGAGCCCTCTCTGTGCTGCGTGGAGGTCAGGGAGCCCTCTCTGTGCACCGCTGTGCTGTGTGGAGGTGTCCAGGTAACCTGGCTCTGCCCCCCTGTCTGTCTCACACGGCTCCTGACTGATTCAGTCTGCAGACAGGATAGATCCATTCCAGCTGGTTTGAGTAATGCCGCTGCCAGAGCTGTAGTGCGGATGCCTGTGTTTGAGTGATGCGATTCCCCTGCACTCCTCTGGTAATCGCTGTGTATGAATCATCCATCTGCCTTGTGCTGAGTTGCTGGAGTTGGATGCCCCTGTCTTTCTATCTTTTAGTTTTCCGGTTTGTTTTCTGCTTTGATCAGTCGGTGACATCGGCGCACAAGCTGCTGTGTATTTATTTGTTTTGTTTTTTCATCCTGCTTTCGTTACATTTGACGTCTAATGAGCCGTGCTGCTTTGAGAGAAAACAAAAACATGCAAAATTGAGTGTAGCAGGTCCAGGCATTTCCAGTGCAGCGTGCCGGCTGATTCCAGAGCTCAAGATACCAATGTGTTTAAGCTATAGCACAGGAATGCTCATAATGTATACAACAGGACCTCGCAGCTCCATTGTGAAATTATTTGAATCCAACACAGCAGGTCCCAGTAAAGTGGATTAAACAGCTGGACTACAGTAGGACTGAAGTTTGTGTCAAGATAGTCTTTGTATCTAGCGGTGCAAGAGCCTGGAATAAAACTTTACAGTCACAGCCTGCTGTAGACTTCAAAGCGTCTTTTCAGATCACTCCAGACCTCCGATTGTACGAATCATAAGAGAGAAGCAGCAGCTTCGCCCAGTGTTGTGTGGTTGAGTTGTTAAGCCCGATGCTAACCGGTCTCCCTCTCTCCCCCCTCAGTGCATTGCCAGCAGTGTCGGATCCAGCGCTGCAATGCCGAGTACGTGGCCTCCACCTCCTCCTCTAACGGGCTGCAGGAGGACCAGCCCGCCGACGTGGATTACTGCATCGCCCTGCGCGCCTACTCGCAGTGCACCAAGAAGACAGCGCGGGCCTGCCGGGGGGACCTGGTCTACCACTCCGCAGTCTTCCGCATCAAAGAGCTCTTCAGCCAGCACAACTGCTCCAGCGTGGGCCCCACGTCCTCGGGCAGGGCCCAGGGCACCAGCCACCCCGCCGTGTCGGAGCTGTGCGACTACGAGAGCCGCGCACACGCCTCGCAGGGCCCGCGCCAGGGCAGGTACGCGCACTGCGGATTATTCGGGGACCCCCACCTGCGCACCTTCAGGGACGAGTTTCAGACCTGCAAGGTGGAGGGAGCCTGGCCCCTCATAGACAATCAGTACCTGTCCGTCCAGGTCACCAACGTGCCTGTGATCCAGGGTTCAAGCGCCACCGCCACCAGCAAGGTAACGGGGAGGAGGGGAAGGGGGAGGGGGGGCCTGGGGGGGCCTGGGGGGCTGAGGAGGGGGAGGGGGAGGGGGGGCCTGGGGGGCTGAGGAGGAGGAGGGAGGAGGGAGGAGGGGGAGGGGGAGGGGGAGGGGTGTGCTGGGGAAGGGCTGAGGAGGAGGGGAGGGGCTGGTAAAAAAATGAAAAAGTGATGGCAGGCTTCTGATGGAATTTCTGAGTGGTTACAAACATGCACATTGCTGTGTAGTTGTATTTTATTCCTTTCTAAGGCTGTCTGCCTTGGCCTCCCACAGCCTGTGTGAGGGGCTGGACGACTGCCCCTGCCCCCCCCCCCTCCCAGGGGCTGAACAGCTGCCCCTGCCCCCCCCCCTCCCAGGGGCTGAACGGCTGCCCCTGCCCCCCCCCCTCCCAGGGGCTGAACGGCTGCCCCTGCCCCTGCCCCTGCAATGAGTTTCAGCTCCTCGCTCAGGCTTGGCCTCGGTCCTGATTGCAGAGCCACTGAAGTGTCAGTTGGGTTGTTTGTTTTTAAATTGGCTCAGCATTCCACAGGAGATGGAACGGTGTCCTCGATTGGCTGAGGTGCAGGGGGTTGCCTTGGAAACGCCAGACCTCCTGCACTGCAGGGCTTGGGGTGCATTTCTGCCTGAATCCGACATCCCATTGAAGAAACAAACTGCTCTCGCACGAAGCGCTCTTCTGCTTTGCTCCAACAGGATTGCATTTTCATAGATTTCTTTTTTTCTGTTCTTCCAGATCACAGTGATCTTCAAGAGGTTCCAGGGCTGCACAGAGCAGAAGGTGTACCAGGCCACCACAGAGGACCTCCCCTCGGCCTTCCTGGACGGTACGAGGGAGGGGGGGGGCAGCCTGCGGATCTTGGAGCGCGGCCGGGAGGGGGGCGGCTCCTCGTCCTCCCAGGTGGAGATCCAGGCCCGCTACATCGGCACCTCCATCATCGTGAGGCAGGTGGGCCGCTACCTGACCTTCGCCATCCGCGTCCCAGAGGACACTCTGAACTTCTCCGAGGAGGGCTCGGGCCTGCAGCTCTGTCTGCATGGCTGCCCCCGCAGTGAGCTCATCAAGGAGCACACCCTGAGCGGGCCCGTCCCCGGCCCCGTGGCCCCCCGGCGCTCCTACACCGTGGAGCGCGCCACTGCCAAGTGCCGCGAGATCCTGCAGGTGGAGGACGTGTACTTCCAGTCCTGCGTGTTCGACCTGCTCACCACGGGGGACCCCGAGTTCTCCATGGCAGCGTACGGAGCCCTGGAGGACCTCAAAGCCCTGCCCCCCAGCAAACTGAAACAGAACCCCCCCCGGACTCCCCGCCTTTTCAGCGCGGCGCAGAGAACTGACCCGGGGCCCAGCCTCGCCCTCGCCCTCGCTGCTCTGCTGCGCTGGCTCTCGTAACATACGTTTAAAAGAAAAGCTGAAGAATGGCAGCTCAAGCCAGAGGAAGGAGTCCTTTTTCTTTTTTTTATTTTCTGCACAAGGTCCCAGAAGAGCACCCTCTACGCCTGGCAGGCAAACCCATCCCAGAGCTTATCATCCCATCAGTGTGAACCTGACTCAGACTCATTCAAAGCACTCTCTTTGTGTAAACGAGGCACGCAGTCATTGGCGCTCCCATTGCGGTCGTTCCTCCAGTGCAGGGCTGCACGTTTGTTTCACCCAGGCCCTTCTTTTGTCTTCTCTCTGGGTCTGTTCCCCTGTGTGGGACCTGAACCCAGGATCACGTCTTGTAAATTGTCGAGGATCACGTCTTGTAAATTGTCACAGTAGTATGTTTGCAGCACTGGACTCGGTACAGCACTGGAGTGATGCTTCTAACTCCAGGAGGACTGTGAGGCTGTCCAGCAGGATCAGTGTTCAGGGGAGGCCCTGGTATTCATTGAATCAAGAGAAATACTGCTCCATTTCTACACAGGGGTAATGAAAT
The DNA here is from genome assembly GCF_902713425.1 of Acipenser ruthenus. Lineage (NCBI taxonomy): Eukaryota > Metazoa > Chordata > Actinopteri > Acipenseriformes > Acipenseridae > Acipenser > Acipenser ruthenus. Next base: position 8,985,405 of record NC_081237.1, read on the forward strand.
GAACCTCCGACTCCCTCCAGGGGCAGGAGCGCGTCTCGCCTGCTCGTGCTTTATTTACAGTCACTAGAAATTCATTGTCAACCAAAAAAAAACCCTGTGGATTGTGGACTGGATATCTACTGGATTGAGTGGTAATACAGAAAAAAAAAACTGGATCCAACGACCTTTTAAAAACGCTACCTATCTCTAATTCCCATCTCTTTGTTTTGTTTTGGGATCTGGAAAGGGGGGGTGGACTTCACCTGTTTTAATGGGAACCCTGGAACAAGGAAACCACGTTTCTGTGATCAGTATTTAACTCTGACTGTGCAGACCCAGCCTCCGTTCGTCCTTGATGTGAATCTGAACCAGAGCTTGCTTTTCTTTCTAGTGCAGAATGTCTTCATTAAGGTCCCTGTCTGTTTGCTCTGAGTTTGCTGGGTGCACCCATGCATGTGTGGGGAGCGGCTGACACGCACACGGACTTCCTGTGCACTCAGTACTGTGCTCATCTTTTCAAGCAGCAATGTGTAAATGCAGGAGTTTTCAAATACATTTCTTCAAGGAACCTATAATGAATACATATGGTACTGTATAGACTCCCTCCTCTAGCTGGAGCCCAGGTCCTGGGTTTAAAATAAAACAACAAAGTGTCTATATAATAATATATTCTGAGTGTATATAAGTGTTGTATAATGTGTAAATGTGCCTGTACATAGAGGAGTTGAACCAGCACGACGGGTGGGTGCTGGTACCTCGCTGTTCTATTGAAACTAATACGAGCCAGCAATATAGGCATTTCATCTGTGTTACTTCCCTATTAAAAGTGACCCTGAAACCCGCTGTCTGGTTTCAATTCATTTCCCTGTTTCCTCGTCTCTTGAGTGTGTGTTTTGCTCTCTGTCTGGATGCAGCTCAGCACAGGTCTCTGTGCTCACATCCGTTCTTCTGTAAGCGTCGGGTGATGCAGCCTGCGCACCTGTCATGAGATCCTGTGTGTGTCGGAGGGAGGGAGGGACGGGTCACAGTCAGGGTTCTACGTTTGGAAATGTACACGAGCGTGTGTTACAGTGTGGGTCTCTTCATTTCATACTCGGTATTTCTGCAGATCCACTCAAATGCTTTGTGGAACAGTCTTGCACACACACGCATGTTGAGGTTTTTATCATTTTTATAAATGTTACCGTTTTTAAACTTGGATCCTTCAAGACACGACCTGCCAAAGTTTTGAGATCAGTCAGCAGCTGGGGCCGTTTGCAAATGTTCCTCCGTGGAGTGACTGGCTTCAGATGAACGGTGTACGTTTTAAAACAAAGACCCCATCGCATGGTAGCCTTGGCCAGTGTTGAAAATATAGGAGGGGGTGGGGGGGGGCATATGGAGGTAATCATGGAGTAGAACTGTGATGATGTCATCGTGACGTGCCCTGTAATTGACCCCCTGTGGGCAGGTCTTGCTGATTCATGTCTGCTTTGTCACTTTTAATAGCGTGCAGCTCACAGGAGCTCTGGGGGCTCTGGGCTTTGCAACCAGCAGGGTGAGCTCTTACAACATTCAGGTTCATATAGATGAATAATATATATGTATAATATAAATAAATATATAGATATATGTATTATACCAGTGCATGAGAGCTTCAGTATTAATACCAAATAATAATAATAATACTTTATAATACATATAGACCCTGACAGTGATGTGAAATTTCGCTGCATCATTAGGTTTGTACGTTCAGAGGTGTTTGAGAGTAAAGAATGTGTGTGTTTTGTTTGTTTTTCTGAGGCGCTCCGTGTGCGTGGGATTCCAGGGCAGTAGCCTCCCGCCCCGCGCAGTTTCCCACGTGTTCCAGTCGCTGTTCACTCACTCATCTTAATTTCATTCTGAAAACAGCTTCAGCTTTAAACTTTGTGATTCGTGCAGCAGTCCAGAGGGGTGAAATGAATTGTTAAAATAACAATAAATAAAACAGAGACGTCGCATGTGTCAGTAAGGCGGCAAGGTTTTTTGAAGTTCTATTTGGTAAAGTAAGCGTTTTTTGTTTTATTCAACTAGAGGACACTTTGTTGAGCCCTATTGTCAAACACAGCGCAAAGTCTTGAGTGTTTCTCAAGGTCTTCCATGATGGGGGGGGAGGGGGGGGGGGGCTCTTCACTTCCTCTGCTAAACAAGGACTATTCATCTGCTAATGAATAAAAACTGTAAAAGACTGACTGATTGATTTTCCAAGAGGAGGGTTAATTTAAAGTTAATAGAGTGCTTCGCAAGATGAATAGATTGTTCTCTATTTATTTATTTATTTATTTATTTATTTATTAAGTAAGTCCCAGATTGAAAGCAGATAGACAGGAAGGATTTTACGCAGTCAGGGCCAGGAGCAGCAGGCAGCTCAAAGCTGCAGTGTCTCGCACTCCTGCTCAGTGTAAAACCTTGTTGACAGTCCAGTTGGTATGTATTCCTCAATGGTAGATTTAGCTGTAGTTTCCCTCATACCCCCCTTTCAAACAGGAACACTGTCCCTTCTGCTAGGAGCAGTAGGACGTTGTAATCGTGTTCCTACTCATGGTTTAGAAGCAGGATGGGTTCAGTCAGCCGGTGCCTCTGAGCCTTCTGGTAATGTGACTGCAGCCCACACTGAGTCTAACGAGCGAGGGTCACGAAACTTTCAGCTAATTACCAGAGTCAAACCCCCCCCGCCCCCCCCTCTGGAAACTAGGAAAAGCAAATTCAGTTTATTCAGCATCATACATCACTAAGTTACACTAATCTTTCATTCACTCTCTCATCAAAGGAGATATTACAGTAATGTGTTCTCTTCCCCTTTGCGGCGCGCAGATAAGAGTTTATCAGGAGAGGGATTGATTTTCATGAAGTGATTGTAATAAAGATGAAGAGCCCTGCTCACGCAGTGACCAGCAGCCACACTGGAATAAATAGCTGCAACTACAACACAGGCCCGCGCATTCTCACTCCCCCCCCCCTCCCTCTGATTTCAGTCTCTGTATGCTTCCCTTCATAGCCTGTAACTAAATGGTTGTTAATGATGAGTTCAGAAATTTGAGAAGACGCGCAGTGCAACGCAATGCCTCTCAAAACACCTATCTGTGGAGATGAAGTGGAGATACCAATGGGACCATCATTAAGAGCAATAGCAAGCGCTTCATTTCTGCTCTATCTCGAGAACAGCTCATCCAGCGGTGCTGAACGCTGGCGTGGGCATTCCCAGCACCAGATCTCGAGGGGGTCAGAATCTGCACCGGCTCCAGGAAGTATTGCGCTTCCCTTCCTGGTGTGTGAGGATCGCGGTTGGGAAATGTATTGACCTTTAACCAACACTTACTAAATATCTCGAGAGCAGATCATCCGCCCACAATCTTCAAAAAGAGGCACAGTATTTTTTAATGCGCAAGCCAGCCTACAATCGCAATGTCCAAATGTTTTCTTGTTACAAAAGACACTAGATAATGAAATTAAGTGTGCAGGCATGAATCTGTTCGAATTGTAATGCGGTCTGTCCAAGTCCAGCAGTGTAGAACACAGCGCAGTACTTCAGGAGCGACACTCACGCTGTAACAACACTCCAATCACACGCCTCATTTCTGCAGCTGCAGCCCGTGCACTGCCTCCGTGCTGCTGAGGATACTTTTTAGATGTGGATGTACTTGGAAAGAACTAAACATCCGGTTTGAATTTTTATTGTAAAATTTTAAAAAATAAACAAATAAATAAATGAAAACAGGAAAAAAAATGAACATTGTTTTTTTTTTTTTTAAATACATACTCTTCATGACAAATTAAATAAAAATAAATGATAAATAAATAAATAAATACATAAATTAATAAGTTAAAGCAGCACGTTTAAATTAAACCTAAAATAAAAACATGTTTGGTTTCTCAATCTATAATAATTTTTTTTTTTTTTTTTTATTCCTAAAAACATAATTCCATTACTTCTTTGATTGCTGCAATGTGGTCACCCAGCAAGTAGGTGGCGCTGCTTTTTTTTTTTTTTTTTTTTTTTTTAAACCTTATACTGTAGCCTCCTGTGTTGCAGCATCTGTAGTAACACTGAAACCGGGTCACATTTCAGGTGCAACAAGCAAATATATTAAACATATATATATTTAATAATAATAATAATAATAATAATAATTAATAATGCCTCTTTTTGTGCTGAGAAACCAAAAATTTAACACGATTAATAAGTTCCCCAAAAAAGTTCTGTGCTGATAATTTTCCCGGAATATACAGATTTGAGATCTATAGTAAGCTTTATTTTTTTTTTTCTTAGCGTTCAAACCATAGTTAGGAATACTCTTCTTCATAGTATAATAACAATCTTTACCACCCCCCCTCTACTGAGCATGCTCAGAAAATGAATGATCATGGATGGAGGTAGCGTAGCCATAGCAACCAAAAAACTAAAGTATCTTGAACTGGTCTTGGTAGCCTGAAGTATAATAACTGCAGAATATGTATCTGGTTCATGACTGTGTGTGAATTTCACACGGCTCTCTTAGCATTAATCAAACCAGAACGGTGGCTGTAATGTAAGGACAGTCACGGACCACAGCATAATACTGACAGTGCTGTCTGAGTGAGGGCTGTGCTGGGACCAGCGTGGCAAACCTGTGTTTGTGTCGGCAGTATTAATAGTATCGACAGGCTTGTGATCATTCACCCCACTACAGCCCCCAACACCCTGTGCTAGCCCTTGTGAAAGTTTCCCTGGTCATTCAGCAGTCCTTCCCACGCTTTTCCCATGCTTATGCTGTGCATTCACCAAAGTTTACCCTGGTTTGTCGTGTTTTTTAATATGCTTTACCAGACCTCTCTGTGCTTTACAATGCTTCCCTATGCTTTACCAGACCTCTCTGTGCTTTACAATGCTTCCCTATGCTTTACCAGACCTCTCTGTGCTTTACAATGCTTCCCTATGCTTTACCAGACCTCTCTGTGCTTTACAATGCTTCCCTATGCTTTACCAGACCTCTCTGTGCTTTACAATGCTTCCCTATGCTTTACCAGACCTCTCTGTGCTTTACAATGCTTCCCTATGCTTTACCATCCCTCTCTGGTGATTTGCAATGCTTCCCTATGCTTTACCAGACCTCTCTGTGCTTTACAATGCTTCCCTACACGTTACCAGACCTCTCTGTGCTTTACAATGCTTCCCTATGCTTTACCATCCCTCTCTGGTGATTTGCAATGCTTTCCTATGCTTTACCTGACCTCTCTGGTGATTTGCAATGCTTTCCTATGCTTTACCATGCTTTCGCTGTGCTTTATTACATTTTGCTATGCTCTTACTCTGGGAAACTTTTATAAGGGAGAATCTTGGAGGCCTCTCATTCCTGGCTCAGTTAAAAAGAATTCAAATAAATGCGGATGGATTTGGTCGTGATACGGCACTAATCTGAGGCGTCAGGCTTCATCAGAAACACGTCTTCTTCCAGGGTCACGATTCACAGTACAGGAGAGAGGCGTGCGGTGGAACAGTGTAGCAGTGGTGTGTGGACTCTCGTGTGGGCTGGTTTGTGAGACTCGTTTGTTTTGACGGGCAGATCTGCCTCCGCGAAGCAGGATGCGTGCAAAGATTCTAAATAAAAGAAACCTGTGACCTACAGCTGTGTGCGCTTTCCCAGTCCAAGCTGTGTAATCCTGTCCCTTAAGAGCAAGGCTGCAGCAGGCCCTGCAGCAGCTGGGTCAGCACTAAGCTGCTGTGCAATGGCATGCTAAGAATCGGGTGGCACTTCTGGAACCAGAGCTGTGTGCGTGTAATTTGTATTCCTTCTTCACCAGTCTCAGACCTTGACTCTTTTTATTGCTGTGAGTCCGAGGACCCGGGAGGCACTTTTCTAGCAGTGTTGTGTCTTGGTTAACGACGTTGCGTTTATATTCCTAACACACGCTGTATAGAAACTGCACACCGCAGCGCTGCGGTACATTCGCAGGAATGAAACACCTATTTACTTTGTTTCCTGTTTTCAGCGTCTGGGATTTCAGTTGAACGTCTGTCCTAACCCTCGTTTGTCCACGTGGTGGCGCTGTGTGCTATGTAAAATCCCATTTGACCTCGGTCTCTGCATCTGTTTAAATGGGTGGGGTTAAATAAATCGCACTTGGCTGGTTTTCCTTATCAGGACCTGGAATGCATAAAGGGAGGGTGTGTATTAGAATTAACATCCCAGCGCAGGGTTAAACGGATGTGGGCACTGAAGAGCTTGCTGAAGCAATGTTAATAGGTGCTAGAACCTTGGCTGAAAGCTGGCCATTTTCTAATCATCAATTCCACAAATTAGCTTGTGATCTACTGGGTGTACGAGGACACACAGAGAGTGCGTGTGTGCGTGTCTGTGTCTCTGTGTGTGCGAGAGCGAGAGTGTGCGTGTGCGTGTGCGTGTGCGTGCGTCTGTGTCTGTGTCTCTGTGTGTGCGAGAGCGAGATTGTGCGTGTGCGTGCGTGCGTGCGTTCACACGTCTTGCTCCTTGTCTGTGTTTGTGTAGGATTGTTGGACGGCAGGGTTTCATCCTGTGCTTTTAAAAACTAAAAGACGTGTCCCAGATGAAGCGACCTCTTCAGACTTTCATACAGACAAATTTCCCATGACTGAAGAGTCACTGTTACTGCAGTTCTGAGCATGCCCTGATCAATCTCAATCAAAGTATTCTACGCCACTACACTGCTTTAAAATACTCTTCTATTATAGCATTAGCAATTCGTTTCATTCTGAAACTCAATAACATTTAAAGATAAAGGAAAGATACCCCACCTCCTTCCACCCCAAACCCTGAACCATTATTATAATCATCAGTGTTATTATTATAATCATCATCAATATTAGTATTATTATACATTACAGTTCAGAACAATACAAATGTTTGGTCCTTTGGTCCCTAAAGAAGGAGAGCTTGTGGATTGTACACTTGATTGTGAACCTCAGTGACCCCTCAGCTTGTCAAGGAGAGAGAGAGACACAGACAGAGGGACAGGCAGACAGTCCTTCTGCAGGAGTAGCAATTCCTTTCGTTCTATCCCACGGCGCTCTCTTGTTTTCCTGCAATCTTCAAGTATTTTAACCCTCATTTGTCCAGTAAAGTAAAACCAAAAAATCTCAAGCTCTCTGCTGTTTTTTACATATATATAGACTATTTTTTTTTTTTTTTTGCTTAATTTAAAAATTCCAGTCTTGACAGCAGACAGAGCTGCAGTAAAGTTTCAGGTCGGAGTTTTGTTCGTTCGTTCGTTCGTTCCTGTGTTTGTATTTATTCTCCGCCGTCGCGTATCGACTCGTCTTCTCGCTTTGCTCCGGAACGCCTTCTTAAATTAACGCTGATATGTCTCCAAGAAGCTGTTTTTGTTTTTTAAAAGAAAAAAGTAAAACTCCTCCAAGATGTCTCCTCTTTTCTTAGGGCCTAGCAAAAGAGAAAATGAAAATCTCATATGAAAGACTTGATGCTTCAAACCGTGCGTGCCAGGGCAGCTGCAACGAGATCAGCAAGGCTGCTTGTTTGTTTGTTGGCTTCTTTCAGTAACACTAAAAGGGTTGATGTTTGCTGAGGCAGGACTGGAGCAGCAGCCGGCTCCCTTTAAGGAATGCAAAGCAAGATTTATTTCATTATTATCACACACGCACGCACACACGCACGCACGCACGCACGCACACACGCACGCACGCACGCACATACACGCACACACACACACACACACACGCACACACACACACGCACACACACACTGCTATCACATTGTTCAGTGAAGCACATCATTCTCCTAACAGGGGACTGTGAGGGGGATTCTTCATACCTGCTCTTGTGATCACGGCATTTGTGATGTGTTTAGTTGACCTGATTTAAGAATTTCATATAGATCTATAGATATTTAGATATCAATGTTAACAGTAGGGGGGTCACGGCTGGAAGAGGTTTGAGGTGTGCGGACTCGGGTGTAACTAAGGGGGTGTCTCTGCCTGGCACACATTCCCCTGGCGTACCTGCGCTGGCACAGGGAGTGCTGGCTCTCCGGCTCTGTCAGTACGGGCGGCTGGCATCCTTCGGCCGTTTCAACTGGACTTTCAACCTCTTCATGCCGATCTGGAATCCATTCATGGCCTGGATGGCAGCCTGAGCGCTGGCCGGGTTGTCAAAGCTCACAAAGCCTGGAACAGGAACCACGGCGTGGGTTAGAGAGGGAGGGAGAGACACCCAGACTGCACGCTGCATCACCACGAGAACACTGCAGCCTCTAGAGATACCCACACTGCACGCTGCATCACCACGAGAACACAGCAGCCTCTAGAGACACCCAGACTGACACACTGAAACACACACAGACATTGAAACACACCCATACACACTGGAACACACACACACACACACACACACACACACACTCTCACTCACACACACACACACACACACACACACACACACACATACTCACACACACACACTCTCACACACACACTCTCACTCACACACACACTCACACACACACACACACACACTCACACACACACACTCTCACACACACACTCACACACACACACTCTCACACAGAGCACACAGCAGAACTATTCCCATCAAGAAGAGAAACTTGAAAGTCAACGAGCAGACATGTCAGCGGCTGCGGTCCTTTGATGCATTCCCCAGCGTCTGCCGTTTCATTAGTGAAACCCACTGACCCGCATAATGAGCAGGAGGAGCCCCTCACCATCCCCTGACACCTCGCCCAGACATCTGCTGTGGAGCCCCATTCCAGCACGGGAGAGGGGAGAGATGGGAGAGGGAGGGGGGGAAGATTAATTGCCCCAAAGGGTGTCCGACACGCTGGTGTAAATGCATAGTGTATCAGTCAATACTGCAAATAGCTCTTCTCCTGTGAATGTACGTGTGATTAAATCCCCCCTGAGAGAGAGCGAGAGCGGCAATCAATCACACACAGACCGTCCCCTGAACCGAAAAAAACAAACGCGGCTCTATAATGGCAGCCTGCTTTCTTCCTTGTCTTTCAGCTGTTTATTTATTTAGAAGCCGTGTGCTCGAGCCCCCGTTGTAACAGGCTGGAGCAGTGGAGGTGGCTGAATCTGGGCTGATCTTTGTGTGTTCAAATCATCGCTGTGTGTTCCTGACACCCTGCCAGGACCGGCGTGTGCATCACATGGTTCTCAGAGCAGGAGCACCCCTGATTTTTGGTTTGGTTTCTGCGGTGGGTCACCTACCGAAGCACTTGCTCTGATTGGTGGCTCGGTCCATGAACACCTTGGAGGAGATGACTGCCCCGAAGGGCAGGAACATCTGCATCAGCTCGTTGTCTCCGAACTCCTGGGGCAGGTGGTATATGAAGAGGTTACAGCCCTCGGGCCCTGCGGAGAGACACGGGCATCAAGAGACACGTAGAGCAGCCAGCCAGCCCTGCAGGGGAGCCCAGACTGACACACCGGGGTCACAGTCAGGGGAGACCAGACTGACACTGCGGCGTCACAGTCAGGGGAGACCAGACTGACACTGCGGCGTCACAGGCAGGGGAGCCCAGACTGACACTGCGGGGTCACAGGCAGGGGAGCCCAGACTGACACTGCGGGGTCACAGGCAGGGGAGACCAGACTGACACTGCGGGGTCACAGGCAGGGGAGCCCAGACTGACACTGCGGGGTCACAGCCAGGGGAGCCCAGACTGACACTGCGGGGTCACAGGCAGGGGAGCCCAGACTGACACTGCGGGGTCACAGGCAGGGGAGCCCAGACTGACACTGCGGGGTCACAGGCAGGGGAGCCCAGACTGACACTGCGGGGTCACAGGCAGGGGAGCCCAGACTGACACTGCGGGGTCACAGCCAGGGGAGCCCAGACTGACACACCGGGGTCACAGTCAGGGGAGCCCAGACTGACACACCGGGGTCACAGTCAGGGGAGACCAGACTGACACTGCGGGGTCACAGGCAGGGGAGCCCAGACTGACACTGCGGGGTCACAGGCAGGGGAGCCCAGACTGACACACCGGGGTCACAGGCAGGGGAGCCCAGACTGACACTGCGGGGTCACAGCCAGGGGAGCCCAGACTGACACTGCGGGGTCACAGTCAGGGGAGACCAGACTGACACTGCGGCGTCACAGGCAGGGGAGACCAGACTGACACTGCGGGGTCACAGGCAGGGGAGCCCAGACTGACACTGCGGGGTCACAGGCAGGGGAGCCCAGACTGACACACCGGGGTCACAGGCAGGGCCACCAGGTGGTGCAATGTGCTGGTGACACCCCCGGGACCCCCTGAGACTCACCTTCTCTCTGCTGCTGCTGCTGGATGACAGGCGGGGGCTGGGGGATGGTCTGTCCAATGGGGGTCAGGGTGGCCGCTGGGTAGATCGCTGGCAGGAGAGAGACACAGAAACACACGGATCACTGTGGGCATGCAGACCAAGGCAAGCACACCCCCTGCACCCAGCTTGCTTTCTACCTTGTTCAGATGATATGACGTTAGAATAAAAGCTAACAGAAGAGTGGCAGCGGCCTGCACACTAACCTAGCTCAGCGAGCTCACTGCTAAACCTGCTCCAAACCTGAGGCAGGTAAAAGCATTTTCAATTTCATCACAGGTTCCCGCTCTCACTAGACTACTGCTGCTCAGAGAGGAATTTAACCAGTTCTGTGCCCGTCTGCCCTGTGAGATCCACTCGCAGACAGACTTGAAGACCGCGGGGTTACACAGGCACATGCACTGCTGAATGCACAGAGAGCGGATGCGGTTCCGCTGTGTGGATCACCTGTGTATTGCTGCACCCCTGTGAAGGCTTGCTGGAGGGTGTCTGCTGCACTGGGGCTCTGAGCTGCAGGGGAGACAAGCAGGAACCGGGGTTAGTGCAGCAGAGAGAAAAATCAAAGGGAGAGCTGGCGGTGCAGAAATCTCAAAGACTTCCCTGAGAGATCAGTGGCGCCGGAGCTGTGCCGGCGGTGCGTACCTGAGTATGCCGGCAAGCCGTTGGTGTAGACGGCCTCCACGGCAGGGTGCCCGTTGGGCTGGTGATGGAGCCCGGTGAAGCCGTTCACGAGGGGGGTCACGATGCTGGGAACTGCTGAGGGGGCGATGGAGGGGGGAGAGCTCAGACCTGGGGAAACACGGCACAGGACTGTACTGCACAACACTACTGTACACGCCACCACACCACACAACACAACACAACACAACGCTATACAATAGAATAATGTACAACACAATGCAGGTGCTCTGGTACACGAGGGGTTAAACACAATGCTCGGACACCATCCTTACAAATACTTTCTTTTTTTTAATTTAGTAAAACACCAATAATTTTATTATTTTCTCCCAATTTGGCATATCCAATTATTTTTAGGCTCAGCTCACCACTACCACCCCTGCGCTGACTCGGGAGCGAGAAGACGAACACACGCTGTCCTCCGAAGCGTGTGCCGTCAGCCGACCGCTTCTTTACACTCTGCAGACTCACCGTGCAGCCGCCTCAGAGCTACAGCGTCTGGAGGACAGTGCAGCTCTGGGCAGCTTACAGGCAAGCCCGCAGGCGCCCGGCCAGACTACAGGGGGCGCTGGCTCTCATCTCTATTGAAATACTTTACATGTGACTCACAAAACGACAGGGAAAGAAAACAAAAACACGCGACATGTCTTCAAACAAGACTCAAGACAGACAGAACGGTACATCAGCATATAAAAAGCACACGTGTCCATAAGGCCGATTCATGTGAAACATCAACGTTTTGGAAAAGTCCAAGCTAGATTCTGCGCCCGGAGGAGGGTTCAATTCATCATGAAGGGGAGATTCCTCATCGGGATGCTTCCCTCTGTGGAGGAGTTACCTTCGAATGATCTGCCCCCACTGTGCTACACTGTCCCGGAATCAGAGACCTTGTGAACACCTGTACTCTTTACAATGGCACCGGGCGAGTCCTGAGGTTACTTCAGCAAGGAGTTTTTTCTCCAATGCTAGATTCCCTGTTCTGGTGATGGGGTTTCAGTAACTACATGGTATTTTTGCACAGTAATGAAGCCTCTTTCCTTGGCTACACTGTGCACTTACCATAGCCTACCAGGGTTTAATATGCTTTACAGTATGATACTTGTCTGTGCTTTGCAGTGCTTGCCTGTGCGTGCCCATGCGTTCACTGTGTTTTATCACACTTTGCTATGCTGTTATAAGGGGGGTTTGGGGCTCCGCAGGCCTGGCTCTGCTCTGTTTGCTCAGATTGAGATCGTTCAGACTCTTCATCTTCAGAAGTCGCCCGGCGCCGTGCTGCAAACTCAGGTAAGAATTGAGTAAAAGCCATTGCTCACCAAGCATCCCGTGAAACTCACCCGACACAGGTGTCATGGGCGCGGCCGGCAGCCCGTTCAGGGTCAGGCCCCCCATGTGGTGGATCTGACCGGCCGGGAATGCAACGCTGGGGGCCAGGTACCCCCCGTGAGAGGCAGCCATGAGAGCGGCCTGCTGCTGCATCAGCTGGGAGGAGAGGGGGAGAGTACAATCAATACTAATCAATCAATCACATTGATTTGGTATAGCGCCTTTCATGCCAAGGCATCCCAAAGCGCTTCATATGACAAATAAATATACTGTACAATAATATAATATAATATACAATAAAATATTTAAAAGATAGTCCATCCCAATCTACAGAAAGGCCTCTGCATGAAGAAGTGTTTGAAGCTTTGATTTCATGCATTTATTGAGTCAGCTTTACGGATTTCAATTGGAGGATTGTTTCATAATCCAGGTGCATGATGACTAAAGGCTCTTCCACCACAAGAGCTGCGTTTTCTCATTGCAGTCTCCAGAAGCCCTCAGCAGATCTCGGCTGGCGTCCAGGGACAGAAGGTAAAAGCATGTCATTAATGGAAGCAGGGCCATTTCCAGAGACAGCCTGAAATGTCATTAATAACATTTTAAAAATAACTCTGTCCTTCACCGGAAGCCAATGCAAGCGGGCAAGAACAGGTGTAATCTGTAGGTATAACACTAAAACGTCCCAATTAGCATTGTGTACGTTTCCTGTAATATGCGGAATGTCTTCCAGCACCCTCTGCTTTATTAACATGCCTCTCCCCGTACAAAAAGCAATACAAAAAAAACCATCCCAGCGAGCAAGTGGCCCATTCAGCCGGCCTCGCTCGCACGGCGTCCCGCGCGGGGAAGCCCACGATCCCCCTCAACGGCTCTGCCCCGCACCTCATCCATTCGACACGTGCTTTGTCACAGCATCTATTAACTCCCTTTCTGTCATTTGCATAATTTTATCAACGTGACAAATGGGGAGCATCCATTGTGTGCCAAAGAAGATGAATTGGGCTTTAAGAGAGAGGAGAGAGGGAGAGAGAGAGAGGAGAGAGAGAGCAGCCATGCGATCTGTAAGTTAATTTTAATAAACTCGTGACGAGGAGACGAGGGCTGGTGAGGCACAGGCTGCCAGACCCCCCATTAGCACTCGTGATGAGTCACTGGGCTCAGCTGATTGTCCCCCCCCCATTGCATTTCAGTGGGTGACCCAGCGTTTAAAAGCAGATACCATTAGCACAACACTGTCATTAGCACAACACTGTACTATTATCATAGAGCTGTCACATTAGCATACCACGATCCCAATACCATAGCACTGTCAGATTATCATAGCACTGTCAGATTATCATAGCACTGTCAGATTATCATAGCACTGTACCATTAGCAGTAGCCCCTAAAGTTTGAAAGCTGCACCTTTTATTGGCACCAGTGCATTTATCTACAAAAACAAACGCAGATTTGGGGCTAGTTTCACAGATTTCTTCCACATTCTTTCTGATAAAGGGAATAAGTAATTTACACTAGGCTTCATTTTGATTCTTCATAAAGTGTTGTTTTAAATGCAGCTGCTTTCTGATTTGGGTATCATCAGATTCGGATTTAGAAAAAAAGCCAGCCAGCAAATCTCAGTGAGTGCAGTTCTGAAGACTGGCCCCCAGGGTGCATCGCAGTACAGGGATTCATTCCCAGCTAGGCCCAGCAGAGGGCAGTGTTGCACAGAGATGATTGTGGAGCAGCCCACGCCCACGCAGTGATGTGCAATTTATTAACATCAGCTACAAGACAGCAGGCAGATCACACTGTGCTTTCTGTCTTTTGTCACGATCGCAATCTGTGACTCTGCAAAAGAGATGCTAAAAATACTGTATGGCAGTTTCATACAGAGCAGGCTGACAGTTGCTCAAATGCCCAAGAAAGCCATTCACATGAACAACAAGTCATACACTGTGCTCTGCTGTTTGGCTCGGAGATGATGGGGTCGTTTGTTCTTGAATATAAAATAAAACAATGCGATGCCTGCTTTCCTACCCGGCCCCAGAAACTCTGAGGGGAAGCAGCAGGTTTGAAAAGGGAGGAAAATAAAATTGAAGCTGCTCTCCATCTCTCCCTGCAGATCTTCAGCAGCGAGTCCTGGATGAATTGCTCTCCATCTCTCTCTGCAGATCTTCAGCAGCGAGTCCTGGATGAATTGCTCTCCATCTCTCCCTGCAGATCTTCAGCAGCGAGTCCTGGATGAATTGCTCTCCATCTCTCCCTGCAGATCTTCAGCAGCGAGTCCTGGATGAATTGCTCTCCATCTCTCCCTGCAGATCTTCAGCAGCGAGTCCTGGATGAATTGCTCTTCATCACCCCTCCTGCAGATCTTCAGCAGCGAGTCCTGGATGAATTGCTCTCCATCTCTCCCTGCAGATCTTCAGCAGCGAGTCCTGGATGAATTGCTCTCCATCTCTCCCTGCAGATCTTCAGCAGCGAGTCCTGGATGAATTGCTCTCCATCTCTCCCTGCAGATCTTCAGCAGCGAGTCCTGGATGAATTGCTCTCCATCTCTCCCTGCAGATCTTCAGCAGCGAGTCCTGGATGAATTGCTCTCCATCTCTCCCTGCAGATCTTCAGCAGCGAGTCCTGGATGAATTGCTCTCCATCTCTCCCTGCAGATCTTCAGCAGCGAGTCCTGGATGAATTGCTCTCCATCTCTCCCTGCAGATCTTCAGCAGCGAGTCCTGGATGAATTGCTCTCCATCTCTCCCTGCAGATCTTCAGCAGCGAGTCCTGGATGAATTTACATACCTGCTCTCACTCGGACAGGCTGCATTTCATGAATCCCAGTGAAGGCTGGGATTGTGTTGAGAGCACAGAGTTAACGACTCCCCAGTGTTTCTAACCTGTGAATCAAAGGATTAATACCCGTGAGGTAATGGTTACATTTCTATTTCAGGGAACCAGGGTGATGATAATAACCTAACGGTGCTGAGCCTTTGCTGGCTGAGGGAGGGCAGCTCATCCCTGGGGTTTAGTGAAGAGGCTCCGAGGCGGTCTGACACATCACTCAGTGCGTTCCATTGGATATGTAAAGCACCACAGTGTGGAGGGCCTCAGCGTGTGCTGTTACTCACTGCGTGTGCGTAGCTGCTGTACGTGGCGAAGGGCAGCGCGACGGCGGGGTTGAAGATCCCGAACTGGCCGACCATCTGCTGCATCCTGCGGATCGTGCGCTCCTTATCTGTGTCAGCAAACTTCACCACCAGGCTGGAGGAGGCGCCCTGGAGGGGGAGAGAAGGCGAGCCGGGCTGAGGAAAGAGGAAAGCAATGCTGACAAAACCATCCTCACACTGGAGCCCTGCCCACCCTGAACATGAACACACACACACACACACACACACACACACACACACACACACACTGAACATGAACACACACACACACACACACACACACACACACACACACACACACCCTGAACACACACACACACACACACACACACACACACACACACACACACACACACACCCTGAACACACACACACACACACACACACACACACACACGCGCACACACACACACACACACACACACACACACCCTGAACACACACATACACACACACACACACACACACACACACACACACACACACGCACACACACACACACACACACACACACACACACACACACACGCACACACACACACGCACACACAGACACACACACACACATGCTGATGATTTGAACTCACTGGCATGGTCTGGCTCCCGTGCAGAGCGCTGATCGCTGCCTGGGCCTCAGCGTGTGTGGAGTACTTTACAAACGCACAGCCTGGGAACAAAACACAACACAGGAGATGAGCACTGCAGAGGAACCAACACACAACACACAGGAGAGGAACCAACACACAACACACAGGAGAGGAACCAACACACAACACACAGGAGAGGAACCAACACACAACACACAGGAGAGGAACCAACACACAACACACAGGAGAGGAACCAACACACAACACACAGGAGAGGAACACTGCAGAGGAACCAACACACAACACACAGGAGAGGAGCCAACACACAACACACAGGAGAGGAACCAACACACAACACACAGGAGAGGAACAAACACACAACACACAGGAGAGGAGCCAACACACAACACACAGGAGAGGAACACTGCAGAGGAACCAACACACAACACACAGGAGAGGAGCCAACACACAACACACAGGAGAGGAACCAACACACAACACACAGGAGAGGAACCAACACACAACACACAGGAGAGGAACCAACACACAACACACAGGAGAGGAACCAACACACAACACACAGGAGAGGAACCAACACACAACACACAGGAGAGGAGCCAACACACAACACACAGGAGAGGAACCAACACACAACACACAGGAGAGGAACCAACACACAACACACAGGAGAGGAGCACTACAGAGGAACAAACACACAACACACAGGAGAGGAGCACTGCAGAGGAACCAACACACAACACACAGGAGAGGAGCCAACACACAACACACAGGAGAGGAACCAACACACAACACACAGGAGAGGAACCAACACACAACACACAGGAGATGAACCAACACACAACACACAGGAGAGGAGCCAACACACAACACACAGGAGAGGAACCAACACACAACACACAGGAGAGGAACCAACACACAACACACAGGAGAGGAACCAACACACAACACACAGGAGATGAACCAACACACAACACACAGGAGAGGAGCCAACACACAACACACAGGAGAGGAACCAACACACAACACACAGGAGAGGAACCAACACACAACACACAGGAGAGGAGCCAACACACAACACACAGGAGAGGAACCAACACACAACACACAGGAGAGGAGCCAACACACAACACACAGGAGATGAGCACTGCAGAGGAACCAACACACAACACACAGGAGAGGAACCAACACACAACACACAGGAGAGGAACCAACACACAACACACAGGAGAGGAACCAACACACAACACATAGGAGAGGAACAAACACACAACACACAGGAGAGGAACCAACACACAACACACAGGAGAGGAGCCAACACACAACACACAGGAGAGGAACCAACACACAACACACAGGAGAGGAACCAACACACAACACACAGGAGAGGAACCAACACACAACACACAGGAGAGGAACCAACACACAACACACAGGAGAGGAACCAACACACAACACACAGGAGAGGAACCAACACACAACACACAGGAGAGGAACCAACACACAACACACAGGAGAGGAACCAACACACAACACACAGGAGAGGAACCAACACACAACACACAGGAGAGGAACCAACACACAACACACAGGAGAGGAACACTGCAGAGAAAACAACACACAACACACCTTTGCTGTTTCCGTCAGGGCCCCTGAGCACGGTGCACTCCTCGATGACTCCGTAGGGTTCGAAGAGGCGGTACACATCCTCCTCACTCTGCTGCTTGTTCAGCATCCCCACAAACAACTTCCTGTCTTCTGGAACAAAACACAGGGGTGGGGTTAACTGAGACCCAGACAGACCCCCGCTCCCCCTACAGGCACACCACCACCCACCCCTCCGGGGTTATCAACTCCAAGAGGGGGGTTGAGGCTGAACTGCTCCCCCCGTCCCTCCCTCACCCCCTGAGAGAAAGGGTCTCCCTCCCTCTGCCTGCCTCCCTGCCTGCCTGCCTGCCTCCCTGCCTGCCTCCCTCCCTCCCTGCCTGCCTCCCTTCATGCCTGCCTGCCTCCCTCCCTCCCTGCCTGCCTCCCTTCATGCCTGCCTGCCTCCCTCCCTCCCTGCCTGCCTCCCTCCCTCCCTGCCTGCCTCCCTCCCTGCCTGCCTCCCTCCCTCCCTGCCTGCCTCCCTCCCTCTCTGTTCAGCCTGGCAGTGGAGATGATGCACCTTTAAGATCATGGCGAGTGTCAGAGGGCTGTGTCGAGAGGACAAGCCCCAGGAAGGCTCCTTATTGTTAGTGGCAGATCAGAGGGTTTGTATCCCAATAAAAGAGATTCAATGTGACATCTGTCACGGAGGATCGGAGAGCATTTATCTGCAGCGCAATGCGTTGAACTGGAACTGCAAAGGGCAAGGTGGGGGGGCGGGGGGGGGGGGGGGGGGGGCAGATTGAGACAAGACACACAAACACCGGCTCTCAACACACGCAGGGGCCTCTGCTGCAGGTTTGAAAGAAAACGACTCGCTTGAGATTTGAGAAGTGGAGAGCAGTACAGTGAAGGAGGCACGAGCCCAAACGCCCGGCTGCTGGACTTCCAGATTCTTGTAGCTTTACAGAATCCTGATTGAGAGTTCTGGGCGAGCTTCCCCAGTGTATCTGTGTCAGAGAGAGGGGGGGGGGGGGGGGTAGCGTTGCCAGGCAACCCCAGATACAGCAGCCTGTCACTCATGTGTCAGTGCTGAGGGGGAGGGGTCAGGCTTCCATCTGCTTGCTGGTAAACAGAATTGATTCAGCTGTCAGCAGCAGAGATGAGGACCAGTTATTAGCAATATTAGAGACTTATCCAGAGACGAGGGACCAGGGGCTCTGGGGAATGGAGATGGGATTGTCCCTCGCCCTTGATCTCGCGCTCTCTCACTCTCTCTCTCTCTCTGTCTCTCTCTGACTCACTCTCTCTCTCTGATATAATGCACAGTTTGCTCCCCCTGCCCTGCTGTGTTGCACGACTCATTGACATTCATGGCTTTCCAGATAATGAAGCTCTCGGCCCGGAGACCCCACTGTGAGCACAATGAACCTCATCACCCCCCCGCAGCCCGGAGACGAGGGGCAGCACGCAGACAGATGGGGGACAGCGGGCAGTGCCAGCCCCCCCCCCCCCAACCCCGCTCTGGTCATTATCAACAGGCTGGGGTATTTCTGCAGTGTCATTTTCCAGTTTTGCCCCACGCTTTCCCCATGGTTAAGCTATGCATTTACCATGGTTTGCTATGGTTTGTTTTTTAATATGTTTTACCATACCTTTCTGTGCTTTAGCATGCATTCATCATGCTTTAATGCCCTTTGCTTTGTTTTTACTGTGGGAAACTTTTACAAAGGCAGACTCTCCAGTATTAAAATATCAAAAATCGACATCTTAGTTACAAATATACCTCTCTCTCTCTCTCAGTGTTAGTTCCCCGACCCACCTCCCCCAGGCACGGATTAGCCACCCCTCACTGGGTCCACAGACCTCAGCCAATCAGAGCGTGGCTCCTGGCTGTTCCCGTCACACCTCAGTGCACACTCACACGCTCCAGCAGCTTCACAGCAGAGTGGACAGGGCAGGAGAAACCGGCCCCATTGCGGCTCAAGCACTTTGAGGCGCTGAGCAGTCAGCTGTACAGCAGCTTGAGCCAACATGGCAAAGACAGGGCTGCAGTTTCACAGCCTCTGATACACCCACACGCAGCTAGAAATGTGGCAGAATTCACTGTCCAAGATGTTCCAAGAATAAGACGATGGATTCCAATACAACATGCAATGCCTCGTGTTGCACGAGATTTAAAAAACAAACACTCTGCTCTTTCTTTATTTCACTGGTTGACTTACACAACAAGAAGCACCTGAAACATTGAAGAGACAGTGAAGAAGTGAAAGGCTCTTCCACAGCACAGCACAGCACAGCACACGTGCAATATACTGTCAGCACAGCACAGCACAGCACAGCACAGCACAGCACACGTGCAATATACTGTCAGCGCAGCACAGC
This sequence comes from Acipenser ruthenus, assembly GCF_902713425.1. Lineage (NCBI taxonomy): Eukaryota > Metazoa > Chordata > Actinopteri > Acipenseriformes > Acipenseridae > Acipenser > Acipenser ruthenus. Next base: position 9,005,417 of record NC_081237.1, read on the forward strand.
ACAGCACAGCACACGTGCAGTATACTGTCAGCACAGGACAGCACAGCACAGCACAGCACACGTGCAATATACTGTCAGCACAGCACAGCACAGCACAGCACACGTGCAATATACTGTCAGCGCAGCCTGAGTTGGAATGGACTGCTCTGTGGAACGGGAATCCTGTCTCATAAACACTCACAGGCAGCCTGGTAAGCAAGCACGTTGCACAGTAATAATAACCCTGTCTATCACGAGAGAGAGCTGCAATGTGTCCTAAATAAACTCGTCCTGCTCCAAAATCTATACTCTCCACCCCCCCCCCCCCTCCCCGACAGGGCTGAGCAGAGAGCAGCCGTGCCCAGCTCCTGAGTCACTGGAAAGGCTTTGAAGGCGCCAGGGCTTGGCTCTGTTCCTCCCCATCAGGGGGCAGACTTGTGGAGGCTCAGCGCTCCGAACCATGAACCCCGACACCTCCCCCCTCTCCCTCTTTGCTTCATACACATCCTGATAATACTGATTCTCAACCTGTCCATACCGTTCCGTTTTCATAGAATCAAAAGCACAAGCATTGAGAATCCAGCTGTATTCCTGTAAAGAGAGCCCATTTCTCTGGTTTAATCATTTAAAACGAGTCCGCGGAGGGCAGGAGAAAGCGTTTTATAACACAGAGCGAGGTTTCACAGGCAGGGCAATGACATTACCAAGGGTTTTGGCAAGCCATCCTGACAAAGCAGCATGAGACCGCGTGCTTTGTGATTGTGGATTTCCAGATGGCAGAGCGGAGTCACACCCCAAGGACAGGGAGGTTTAAACACAGGGTCTGTCCCGGAGAAACACGAGAGAGAGGAGCAGAGGAGCCTCAGACAGCTGATCTCCAATCACTTCCCAACACGCCTCCACAAATCAAACCCGAAGCATTCTCATCTGTCACACGGCACATTCTCAAAGCGGTGTTTACCCCATTCTAAAGCATGCTGTTATCACACTCACAAGAGCTCCTGAAGGAAACGGACGGAGGAGTTTATATAGGATTGTGTGGTGTTGTAACGAAGGCTGGACTGGGAAAGCTTCCCTGATTGCAGCTTCACTTGGGGCAACTCGAACGGCAGACACTGGCGTGGTTTCTAACACTTCACATGAAGATTCGATTGAAGACCCTGGCAAAGACTGGATCTCGTGAATCCATTCATCATCTTGCTGGCCTCTGGGGAGTGCAGCAGCTCTTCAAATGAAAATATCAGCACCTTTAATAGGCTAGAACTGTAGAGCACTGCATATGAAATCAGATCAAATCAAACGATATCATAAATGAGTGCAGCTGCTCTCAGTGCTGTACGCCACCCCCCTCCCCCCTCCCTTATTTCAGCCCTGTGTTTTGAGAGCTATAATGAGGCACATGTCATGATAAAAGTGACCCTAATGGGACCTCATGTTGCTGAGATGTTTACTGTTTCTTTAGATCAAAGTTAGAAGGAGACGCTTTTTTAATAATTTATGAAACGCAGCTCGGCAACTAACTGAGGAAGAACTGTTTCACAGGGAATCTGGGAATAGAGCTCCCCCTCTCCCAGCACACACCCACACTCAGGGAATCAGTGAATCGAACCCTCCCCCAGCACACACCCACACTCAGGGAATCAGTGAATACATCTACCCCCCCCCTCCCCCAGCACACACCCACACTCAGGGAATCAGTGAAGAGAGCTCCCCCTCTCCCAGCACACACCAACACTCAGGGAATCAGTGAATAGAGCTCCCCCTCTCCCCCAGCACACACCCACACTCAGGGAATCAGTGAATCAAACCCTCCCCCAGCACACACCCACACTCAGGGAATCAGTGAATCGAACCCTCCCCCAGCACACACCCACACTCAGGGAATCAGTGAATCGAACCCTCCCCCAGCACACACCCACACTCAGGGAATCAGTGAATAGAGCTACCCCCCCTCCCCCAGCACACACCCACACTCAGGGAATCAGTGAATACATCTACCCCCCCTCCCCCAGCACACACCCACACTCAGGGAATCAGTGAATCGAACCCTCTCCCAGCACACACCCACACTCAGGGAATCAGTGAATCAAACCCTCCCCCAGCACACACCCACACTCAGGGAATCAGTGAATAGAGCTCCCCCCCTCCCCCAGCACACACCCACACTCAGGGAATCAGTGAATCAAAACCCCCCCCCCCCCCCCCTCCCCCAGCACACACCCACACTCAGGGAATCAGTGAATAGAGCTCCCCCTCTCCCCCAGCACACACCCACACTCAGGGAATCAGTGAATCAAACCCTCCCCCAGCACACACCCACACTCAGGGAATCTGCGCTGACTAGGATCCCTGCAGACCAGCCTCTCGGTGTCAGTGCTGTTGTTTGTCCGCTCCTTGAGGTGCTTGAAGCTGCTCCTCCTGCACCCCGATCGCTCATCCCCACACAGCCGACCTGCATTAAAAGTCTATTTGCCCGGGGCAGGCAGCCCAGGGACCCCTCAAAAACGGCCCTTGGAAGGCTGTGAATGGCACTGCACATCATTGTTAATGGTAACAAGCCGCTTCAATGGTAAAATCAATGGTGCTTTATAGAGCATCAATCTCTCTGCCTGTCCTCACTCTCCTGTCCGAGGGGGGCAGTTTGGAGCGACAGTGACTCTTTGGGGGGGGGGGGGGGGGATGGATTGGCACAGTGCAGGGAGGGTATTGATCGGGGGAGGGGGGGAGCAGAGAGAGAAAGAGAGACAGAGAGAGAGAGACAGAGAGACAGAAAAAGAGAGAGAGAGAGAGAGAGAGAGAGACAGAGACAGAGATAACAGGGGAGAGACAAGAACAAACCTCCCGCCCTCAAACAAACAACTTGGAGAAAAGAAGACAACTACCTCCACGGCTCTCGCTGTCCGCTGGCTTCACCTGGATGGGACGCGTCATCTGGAAGGGAAGAGGAGAGGAGAGGAGAGGAGAGGAGAGGGTTAGAGGAGCTGCTCAAGATACCGGCGTGCTCGTCTGCGACTGAGCGACCGGCATGATAAAATCAAAGCGTCTGGTTCCTTGAGCTTCAGGTGAGGAGACAGGGCCGTGCCAATCAGTGCAGGTTTCTACTCTTTCACTTGAACCCTTCTGAAATGCAACGCAGCGGGAGTCTGAGTCCCACCCTGCTCTATACGCTAATGCATGATCAGCTGACGCCAAGCACATGTGCGATTGCAATTAGAGACTCAACTGTTTCAGCTTTAAACTTTACAAAATAACTCACAGAGAAGCAATGAAATCAGTGCCATGGGAAAGAAAATCCCTGGAGAGCTGAATATGAAAACGTTCCTCCCTGCTTGAACCCTCGTTGTACTGGTCTGCAGTGATCTCCCCGTGTGCCCGTTTCTTAGCATGGTTCGTAAAACCATCTCTTCAGCAATGACCAGCGCACTTCAAATAAATGTCACACGCAAGACTGGCTTCCCATCGTCACCGCCTGGCCGTTTCCACGGTAACCGCACATCTATTCGTTTGGTTTGTTCATTTCTAATCTCCTTGGCTGATAAGGGGCTGGAGAATGGATCTGGACCGTGATGTTGTTTGAGAGGACTCTCGCTGGCACTACAGCGCTGGACGAGACCGAATCTGTGAGGAACGCAAGAAATAATTCAACTACTTTCTTTCTTTCTTTCTTTCTTTCTTTCTTTTCTTTCTTTCTTTTCTTTCTTTCTTTCTTTCTTTCTTTGCCCCCCCAACCTCCTACCCTCAGGCCACTCATTTTTCAAAACATTCCCCCCCCCCCCCTTTTAAAATAAAATCAATGAAAGCCCAGAGAAGATGATTAAATGTGCATCGTGACCGCGAGCAAAGACAGCCATCACACTGCCCGGCCTCTAATACAAAGAACACAGAGAGAGAGAGAGAGAGAGAGAGAGGAGGAGAGAGAGCGAGAGAGAGAGAGAGAGAGAGAGAGAGAGAGAGAGAGAGAGAGAGAGGGGAGAGAGAGAGAGCGAGAGAGAGAGAGAGAGAGAGAGGCGAGAGAGAGAGAGAGAAGAAAGAGAGAGAGAGAGAGAGAGAGAGAGAGAGCGAGAGAGAGAGAGAGCGAGAGAGAGAGAGAGAGAGAGAGAGAGAGAGAGAGAGAAGCTTTTTAAAGGGGTCTGTTTGATTCTGAACACTGTATTGGGTGGGGGTTCGAGCCCCCTTTAACCCCGCCAGTTAAGTGACTGTCCGGCCTCCTGGGATTATTACACGCCATTATAAAATAAAAGAAGCTGGCTCCTGAAATCGCTCTCAAGTAGCTGCTGTCAAGCCTTGACCTCGGGGGTGCTGCTGGGTCAGAGGGCACATTCTCATGAATCGACGTTTACTGCATCGGAATGTCTCCATGGAGTTCACTCGCTGCCTCTCCTAGTTATTGGAACTAACAGAATTGCCCCTTCAGGGACTCACCCCGGGGGCCTTTGGGTTATTTATAATTACCCCCTCTGCCTCCCGAGGGGCTATTGACCCCGACACGGGTCAGCATGGCCGGGGGTCTTTAGTTCACAAAGCCTCAGGCTCCTCCTCTCCTCTCCACTCCGCACACAGTCACAGAACGAGAGGAACAGGAAGCCTCCGCGGGACGATCAGCCCGTCA
>NC_081238.1:0-170118 GCF_902713425.1 Acipenser ruthenus
AAGCTCACAGACTAGAGACTGGACTGAGAGAAATGACAAGAACTCCAAATCAGAACACAGAACCAGGCTGTTAGGACTCTCCAAACAAGCTCACAGACTAGAGACTGGACTGAGAGAAATGACAAGAACTCCAAATCAGAACACAGAACCAGGCTGTTAGGACTCTCCAAACAAGCTCACAGACTAGAGACTGGACTGAGAGAAATGACAAGAACTCCAAATCAGAACACAGAACCACAGGCACAGTGAGGGGTGGAGGCGACCGCGTGAATATATCGAGGGACGTTTGGAACGGCTGGCTATTTAAAGGTCAAAGCTTTGTGACGAAGTCTCCTGTGTTGTGTGGTTTTCAGTGCTGAGGCTGCCCGCTTCAGAAAGGGACTGAGCGATCATTAAAGTGAATGTCGGGGATGTTGGGATTTTAAGGGTGAAAGAAAATTTCTTTCTTTTTTTATTTTTGGTTTTGAAATTATTTTTCTTTCTTTCACAAATATTTATTTTTTTGCCTTCTTTTGAATGTGTCGTTTCTTTCTTTCTTTCTTTCTTTCGTTCTTTCTTTCTTTCTCTCTTTCTCTCTCTTTTATATTTGATATAATTCTTCAAACTTGTTCGTTCTTATTGAAATATATTTGTTTAAATTCTTCAGATGTGTTCTTTTAGTCTTCTATTTTTTTCTTTTACATTCTCTCTTAGATTTTATATAATTCTTCAAAAAAAAATTCACATTTATTTTTTGCCTTCAAAACTTTCTTTCATTCTCTCTTCATATAATTCAAAATTCTTTCTTTCTTTCATTCTTTCTTTCGTTCTTTGTTTCGTTCTTTGTTTCGTTCTTTCTCTCTTTCTTATCACTGATATTGTAATCCATTTCCATACTGTACTGGAGCGAACGGCATTTAGATCACATTCCTCGAATCTGTGTTCATACCTTCAAAGATGATTTCTTGAAATGGTCAAAGTACTCCCCAGATCTCTGTCTGTATGAGTGTAGAGTAGGTGGGACACACACGCAATTTAAATGGAGCGAGGAAAACCTTTCATTATCCCGGGTTTAAAAGGCGTGTCGTATGCAGACAGGCTAAAAGAATTGAATCTGTTCAGTCTTGAACAAAGAAGGTGACGATCTGATTCAAGCATTCAAAATCCTAAAAGGTATTGACAATGTGACTTTTTCGACCTGAAAAAAGAAAGGACCAGGGGTCACAAGTGGAGATTAGATAAAGGGGGATTCAGAACAGAAAATAGGAGGCGCTTTTTTTACACAGAGAATTGTGAGGGTCTGGAACCAACTCTCCAGTAATGTTGTTGAAGCTGACACCCTGGGATCCTTCAAGAAGCTGCTTGATGAGATTCTGGGATCAATAAGATACTAACAACCAAACGAGCAAGATGGGATGAATGGCGCCTCCTCTCGTTTGTAAACTTTCTTATGTTCCGACCTGGCGTTTAGAATTCTCCAGACAAGCTGAAAGCAAGCCAGGTAAAGGCAGATATTTGAAAAAAAAAAAAAAAAAAAAAATCATAATTATTTTTTAATCCACTCTGAGAGTGATTGTGGACAATATCAAACAGTACATTTAAAAAAAAAAAAAAAAAAATTAAAAAAAGACATTTAGAATCTTGAATCTTTTAAAATAATTGGCAAATGATTTCACCTGTACTGTTCTTAAGCGTTTCTACAATGAAATTTAAATAAAATAGCTTCATGAAAAGCTGTTTATTTTTTCCCCATCATGGATTGCCATATAAAATTATGTCTGCAAATCAGAACTGGAAGTAGGGCTGTCATCGTTGAGTCACTTCTCTTTCTCTTTCTCTCTCTTTCTCGTTCACGTCATCTCATCAGATCGCTGACCCATTTTCCCTCTCTGTCTCTGTCTTGACTCTCTCTGTCTCTCTCTCTACCTCTCTCTCTCTCTCCCCCTCTCTCTCCCTCTCGGGCTTGTTTCTTTTAACTTCGTCTTTTTTTTTCTTTTTTTTTTCTTCTCAATCCATGGTTTTATTTGTATTTTAAGAGTTTGTCTTTTAATTTTTTCTTCGCCTTCGCCTTCATTTTTTTATGACGGGCATCTGACAAGACAGCTCCTGGCCTGTCAAATCCTAGATTTGGTTGCCCGGAGGGGTCCTGTCAAAGTGCAGAGAGTTGGCAGTTTTGGTATATTGGAGGGGGAGAGGGGGGAGAAGGGAGAGGGGGGAGAAGGAGGGGGGAGAAGGGAGAGGGGGGAGAAGGGGGAGGGAGAGGGGGGAGAAGGGGGAGAGGGGGAGAAGGGGGAGAGGGGGAGAAGGGGGAGGGGGGGGAGGGGGAGGGAGGGAGGGGGAAGAGGGGGAAGAAGGGGGAGGGGGGAAGGGAAGAAGGGGGAGGGGGGGGTTCAGGGCTGTGCTGCTCAAACATTACAAAAAAGAAAATAAATTCATCATATTCAGCTCTGGCCAAAAGTTTTGCATCACCTAGAATTTCTCTCTCCTCTCTCTCTCTCTCTCTCTCTCTCACTATCGGGGCCAGCTCTCACGCAGTCTTCAAAGCAAACACTAGAGTCGTAATTATAAAACGAAAAACAAAAATGGAAATCCTTCTGAAAAAAGAGAGTCCGAAACCGCCGGGAAAGAACGCGCGCACGAAAAGGGGTGGGGGGGGGGCGGGGGGGTGCGTTTTGTCCAAACCCATGACCTATTTCTTCAGGCTTTGATTTGACTTCGTGGCTGATCTAATAGGAAGATGTAGCCCCCCCCCGCCCCCCCTTCATCTCCTGTCTCTTCGCGTTGGCGATTTCGGTAGACGGTCCGGAAGATTAATTTTTTTTTTTGCGCTATGTAGGTCAGCCGTGGAGGTCACACACGCAATCGCTTCGTGTCAGTGCAGACTCTTACTGTGGAGAGGGAGGGAGAGGCAGGCTTCATTAGGGAGATGCACGGTCTGCGTTTCGAAAGTATTCGCAGAGGAAAGAGATCTGATTATACGAAAAGATTCATTAGATAGATTTCAAAAAAGAGAGAGAGAGATTTGTATGCACTTCTGAATTATTTTTATTAAAACATTTAAAAATATATGTAATTGATGATTGATTGCAAAAAAGTACTTACTTATTAATAATAATAATAATAATAATAATAATAATAATAATAATAATAATAATAATAATAATAATAATAATAATAACAGCCAAAAGCCAATTGATAGAAATATGTGTTGATATGTAAATTGGCGGGGGTGAGTGGCACACCGCGTGAGCACGGACCGAGCCTCCTCTGTAAACCTCTCTGCTCGCTCGGAGTTTGAAACAGCAGCAGGATGTGTCTCAGACCTGGGTGGTCGATGCCAGTGGGGACTGTGCAATTCAGAAATCATTTCAGTCTTTTGTGTCTTCATCCAAGACAAAAATAAAAAATAAAAATCATTTTCGTACACTGCAGTTATACATCATTTCAAACCAGACAGAGAGAGAGACACAGCGAGAGAGAGGGAGGGAGAAAGAGAGAGAGACAGACAGAGAGAGACAGACAGACAGAGAGGGAGGGAGGGAGGGAGGGAGGGTCTGTGTGTGTGTGTGTGTGTGTGTGTGTGTGAGAGAGAGAGAAAGTGTGTGTGTGTGTGTTTGCGTGCGTGCGTGCGTGTGTGTGTCTGTATGCGAGTGTGTGTGCGTGTGTGTGTCTGTATGTGAGTGTGTGTGTGTCTGTATGTGAGTGTACGTGTGTGTGTCTGTATGTGAGTGTACGTGTGTGTGTCTGTATGTGAGTGTGTGTGTGTGTCTGTATGTGAGTGTGTGTGTGTGTCTGTATGTATGTGTGTGTGTGCGTGCATGCGTGTGTGTGTGTCTGTGTGTGTGTTTGCATGCGTGTGTGTGTCTGTATGTGAGTGTGTGTGTGTTTGCGTGCGTGTGTGTGTCAGAATGTGCTTGTGAGTGTGTGTGTGTGTGTGTCTGTTTGTGTGTGTGTGTGTGTTTGCATGTGTGTGTGTGTCTGTTTGTGTGTGTGTGTGTGTTTGCATGCGTGTGTGTATCTGTATGTGAGTGTGTGTGTGTTTGCGTGCGTGTGTGTGTCAGAATGTGCTTGTGAGAGTGTGTGTGTGTGTGTGTGTATAAAACAAAGTGCCCTTAGCTAACTTCCATACACTTCCCTCAATCCTGGCAGCCTCTTGACTGGTGTGCACTGGCTCTGTGCCCCAGAGTCACTGCCAGCCTGCGCTGATTGAAATGTAAGGGCTGGCAATGTCAGAGCGTCCCCTCGCCAGTCCTGTACCAGCCCTCCACTCATCCCGCTAATGGGATCTCGCTTCTTGTCTGTGTTTTTGTGGCCAGCAGCGACAGCAGCTCAAAGGGAGCGAGATGGAGAGTCACACATCAGCGCCTTGGTACTGCAGACAGTGAGGGTGTAACAGGATGGAGGCCGGGTGCATACCAGTGTCGTTCGGGATAGTTTGCTCTTTGTGCTCGTCTCTCTTGTATTTCTTTCTTGCAATCTAGCACAGAAGGTTAAACTCTTGGAAAATGCAGCCAAAGACTTTTTTTTTTTTCACTGCAGCCGCAGAACTACTCGACCTGAACATAGAACCAGACAATCTGAAATGATACATAAAAAACCACCGAGTGATGAATCAGTGCTGGGGCCAGAGAACGCAGAACCACACGGGACGATTACAGACACCTTAAAATAGTTTTAGCGACAAAAAGCAATTAAAACGACGACACACTTCAAAGAAACCCGGTCCGAGAGTCCAACCGCAAGATTTTAGATTTAAAAAAATAAAGAAATGAGAAAATAATTCCACGGAGATGAGAGGTGTTTTATTTTTTTCTCCTCTGTCTCGTTTTTCTTGTCAGCAGACAGTAGCCTGAAGGAGAATAAGCCCAGGAGAGACTTCACATGGAGGAGGGAGGAGGGGAGGGGAGGGGAGGGGGGTGTATCTGAAATAAAGCTGGGCTGTGTGGCTGGAGGATCGCCATCGATACCTGCCCTTCTGGTTTGGAAACAGTAAAACCCCACTGAAAGATTCATGAGCGCAGGTTCAGTGTGTTGAGATGCATCTGAGGATTTTGAAGTTGCTGCAAGGGTGTAACACATAAACATCCGTGTGTGTGTGTGTGTGTGTGTGTGTGTGTGTGTGTGTGTGTCTGGGTGTCTGGGTGTGTGTGTGTCTGGGTATGTGTGTGTTTGTGTCTGGCAGGGGTTTGTGTTTGTGTCTGGGTGTGGGTGTGTGTGTGTCTGGCAGGGGTTTGTGTTTGTGTCTGGGTGTGGGTGTGTGTGTGTCTGGCAGGGGTTTGTGTTTGTGTCTGGGTGTGGGTGTGTGTGTGTCTGGGTATGTGTGTGTGTTTGTGTCTGGGGGGTTGTGTGTGTGTCTGGGTGTGTGTGTTTGTGTCTGGGGGGGTTGTGTGTGTGTGTCTGGGTATGTGTGTGTGTTTGTGTCTGAGGGGGTTGTGTGTGTGTCTGGGGGGTCTGGGTGTGGGTGTGTGTGTGTGTGTGTCTGGGTATGTGTGTGTGTTTGTGTCTGGGGGGGTTGGATGTGTGTGTGTGTTTGGGTATGTGTGTGTGTTTGTGTCTGTGTGTGTGTCTGGGTGTGTGTTTTTGTGTGTTTGTGTCTGGTGTGTGTGTATTTGTGTCTGGGGGTGTGTGTGTGTCTGGGGGTGTGTGTGTGTCTGGGGGGGTGTGTGTTTGTGTGTGTGTGTGTGTGTCTGGGTGTGTGTATTTGTGTCTGGGGGTGTGTGTTTGTGTGTGTGTGTATTTGTGTGTCTGGTGTGTGTGTTTGTGTGTGTGTGTCTGGTGTGTGTGTATTTGTGTCTGGGGGTGTGTGTTTGTGTGTGTGTGTGTGTGTCATTGTTTTGCGTTCTTTTCCGTTCTACTTAAACGTTGACGTTATTGGTGGCCAAATAGACCCTCTGGTGGCCAAACTTTGTGACAGATCATCTCTGCTGTGGCCACGTTTCCTGCACGTGCAGGATCCTCCGACAATGTTGCGTGAATCATGAATCCCCCCCCCTATAACACAGTGTATCGCACAACCTAGGGGTGAATGGGGTGTTATGGAATGAAATCCAAGTTTGTGAATAACTTTGGAAGTATGTTGTGTGCGTGTCTGGACTGTGTCAGATTTACGATATGGCATCCTGACAATCTCCCAGTGCCCCCTCGCTGCCTTCATGAAGCCTCGTCTCTGGTGTGGGGTTTCCGAGTTGATCAGATAGCGTTCTTGAGGGTGTGTGTGTTTACATTCTCCAGGCTGCTTTGCTTCCTGCAGGATCCAGGTGTTTCTGTGGAATGTCATTTCTTTCTGTTCCTGTACCTTTTGATAATAATTTTAAAATTCCTTTGAAATTTAACACAGCCCAGATTTCCCACCCTCGATCTGAGGGGGGAAAAAAAACAAAACATCAAATGAAAGCCCTTCTTCGACTGCGTTTGAAAGAAACGCGAACGCAGCGTCGTTCAGGAATTCTGTGGACGATGTCATGATTGCGTCGCGACAGAATGTTCGTTCCAGGGGGTTCCGAGCAGCATTGACCCCGCCTCTTTTGCTTGGTCTCTCCTCAGCCACCTCGGATGGTTCTCGCGAGGGATTGGAGAGCATGAAAGGAGGGGCGTGTCTAAACAAGGGCATGAAGGTGGTCCTGAAAGTCGGACAGAGTAAGTTTATTTTTATTTTTTCCCTCTCCCTGCAAAACCTCCCCCTAGAACAGAGGTGTTCAACCGCGGGTACGAGTACCCCGGGTTTAAATGGCACACGAAATTAGGCTGAGATATAAATAGTAACGTGTTCAACATTTACTACTTTTAAATAATAATAATATAATAATATCTATTTTTATATAGCGCCTTTCATAGTGTTCCACCATCACAAAGCGCTTTACAGAGGCAGGCTGTGAACTGTGCATTATATGCAGAGTCACTTCCAATAGGACGTTGATTTACCATCACAAATAAAACTCATACTAACTTTCATCAATCAATCAATCAATCTTTATTTTTATATAGCGCCTTTCATAGTGGACCACCATCACAAAGCGCTTTACAGAGGCAGGCTGTGAACTGTGCATTATATGCAGAGTCACTTCCAATAGGACGTTGATTTAACATCTCATCCGCAGGACGGAGCACAAGGAGGTGATGTGACTTGCTCAGGGTCACACGCAGTGAGGCCGTCAGTGGCAGAGGTGGGATTTGAACCTTAGTTTTAAGAGAGGAAGCATGTGCTGAAATGTGTGGAATGAAATCTGGTAAACAGTTAACAGAATGCAATTAGGATGAGAGAGGCTAGTCTGGAAATGTTAATGACAATGGATTACCGCCTTCCAACACCTAGTGGAGTCAGGGCTGTGACGGTGTCTGTCTGTGCCATACCTGTTCCTAGATCCGTAATTGAAAAAAGAAATGGGACTATTACAAGTTACTGAAAAATGTAATCGGATTACAGTTACAAGTTACTGAAAAATGTAATCCGATTACAATTACAAATTACTGAAAAATGCAATCCCGTCAGGGCTGTGATCAGGGCAGACGGCGACCACTATATTATTATTATTTATTTCTTAGCAGACGCCCTTATCCAGGGCGACTTACAATTGTTACAAGATATCACATTATTTTACATTATAAAGATATCACATTATTTTACATACAATTACCCATTTATACAGTTGGGTTTTTACTGGAGCAATCTAGGTAAAGTACCTTGCTCAAGGGTACAACAGCAGTGTCCCCCACCTGGGATTGAACCCACGACTGGTCAAGAGTCCAGAGCCCTGACCACTACTCCACACTGCTGCACAGCTCCCTTCTACATTGGCAGATTTATAGTGAGAATGGAGAATTAGGGGGGCAGTTGAGAAAAATAAAGGTGATTTTAGACAACAAAAAAAAAAAATTCTGTTTCAAGAAGCACTGATACACTGTGCAGCCTTTTTTTCTATTCCTGTGCGGGGGACACAGTGTGCTGAAAAGTTTAAAAAAAAGGTCTACGTCTCTCTCCTTCCTGTACGGGTCTATTTTTGGAGCTGTCTCAGCCTGTGGACGAAAAGCTGCACCTGTCACTAATCAGCGCCCTGTGTAACTGCTAATTAGCTAGCAACAGTCTTATTTAAGAACGTCGAAGGGGGCTTGGGGGACTACTCAGTGAATGAATGTCAGTGCAGAATCATCCTGTACAGACAGAAGCACAATCCTGATGCATTCGCATCCCAGTGCATCACTCTTGAAAAAAAATCAGCAACCCACAGCCCTGCCAGCAATGCCAATGCAATTCCCATAGAGATCCTATTAGCAGTGGGTACTTGCAATGGTATTACTAGCAGTGGAGGCTGATTCTTCACATTATTATGCGCTATCAGAGTAAAGTTGTATTTAAGATTCCACCCCTTGCTATCTTATGGTTCCGCGCCTGATCAGAAGCACCTCCCGATCAGCCATCGAACAATACGATTCATCGGCTGCAGCTCATTTTCAGGGAGATGCAGCTTTTACGTTTTACATCTCAGTGTTATTGAAAATAGAAGAGACTGAGTCAAGCAGACCAGCGTTTGGGCTCTAGTGCCTTCATCAGTGTTATTGAAACTAAACTGAGTCAAGCAGACCAGCGTTTGGGCTCTAGTGCCTTCATCAGTGTTACTGAAACTAAACTGAGTCAAGCAGACCAGGGTTTGGGCTCTAGTGCCTTCATCAGCGTTACTGAAACTAAACTGAGTCAAGCAGACCAGCGTTTGAGCTCTAGTGCCTTCATCAGTGTTATTGAAACCTCAGTCCTGGCACATAGGGTTCTTCAGACAAGCTCAAAGCCAGGTAAAAGCACATTGTAACTATGCTCAGTAATATTGTAACTATGCTCAATAACACTGTAACTATGCATAAGTACTTGTGTATTTACTAAGTAGCTACCAGGTAAATACACAGTAATTAGAGACACTTCATGTAAAGTGTGAACCTGAAACTCAACATGGGAGGAATGGGGGTGAACTCCATATAACAGAAAAGCAGTCACAGCTGATTTTGAATATAGAGGAATGATCACAGGTTTATTGGGAAGGGGGAGGGGGGAGGGGGCACTGGAACAGCAGATTTCTTTCCCGTCAGACTTTCCAAGGTGACCTGCAGATGCTGTTCTGAATTGTTCTTCTCTGTTGGGAGTCGGGCGGGCGTTGTGCTAGTTTCAGAGCTCAAGAAGTCACGGTTATTTTTACACACCACGCTGTGTTCCAGTCAGACAGTCTCCTGTTTCTGTGTCCTAGAACTACATACAGGGATGGGGATAGGAGTCTCGTTCCCATTGCATAGTTTTTCTGGTTTAATCAGACACACCTGAGCTTGTTGCCTACACACACTGTGGTGAATCAAGCTGGTAGTAAAACCTGGAATGGGTGAAACCGCTGTGCAACAGGAGTCTTATATTATATACATGGGGGCAAATATAATATAGTATAATTTTGACAAATTCACATAATGTGTTCAATTCAGTGACAAACGTTTCCACTAGAAGTCTTCAGCGTAATACATTCAGAAGTCTAGCAGTCTTCGAACGCAACTAGAAATTCAATGACATTTCTTTTAGCGTTTCTCAGTGCACGGCAGTTCTGGTTTTGAAAATCAAGACAACTGACCGTAATGGTGGACAGCTCTGTGGCAGCGGGGTTTGACTCTGGGATCCCCTTTCTTTGTTCCCCAGATCCCAATGGTATGGGCCCCGACCCCCAGAAGCCGAACCCAGATCTCTTGCCAGGACAGCCTCCGGCGCCAGACCCTAACCGGGTCCCGGGCAAAGACAAGGCCTCAGGTACGAGCACCTCCCCTCCCTCCCTCCCTCCCCCGTCCTTTTTCCCCCCCTCTCATTTAATTATTATTATTATTTATTTCTTAGCAGACGCCATTATCCAGGGCGACTTACAATTGTTACAAGATATCACATTATTTTTACATACAATTCCCCATTTATACAGTTGGGTTTTTACTGGAGCAATCTAGGTAAAGTACCTTGCTCAAGGGTACAGCAGCAGTGTCCCCCACCTGGGATTGAACCCACGACCCTCCGGTCAAGAGTCCAGAGCCCTAACCACTACTCCACACTGCTGCTCCCTCCACCATTTAAGTGTTGTCCAAAAAAATTATAGAGCCAATTCCCATCGTGTGTGTCCTTCATGTGTGTTGGCATGTACAGTGTGTAATATACAGTGTCCGTGTGTTACAGTTTGATTCAGTTCTTTCCTTCTTCAAAGTACATGGAAATGTCACTCTGGTGTTTTACAGCGTCTATTTGTCTTGAATTTTTCATAACATACAGCTCTGGCCAGAAGTTTAGCATCCCTCCCTATAGAATGAACTGATTCTGCTTCATAAAGTCGAATGAAACCTGCTGGATAATGTTAACATATTGAATCACACACCGCTGTGTAGTTTTCCCATAAGCTAAAATGGAAAAATGTGACATTTGGAAATCTAACATGAAATCCTACTGTACTGCTATTATGGCTTCCGGTAGACTTTTTTGCAATATCATTTTGTAGTTTCTTTGATTACAACACGATGTTAAATAAAATATCTAAATTATGTTCATATAGTTTTTTTTTTAATTGTGTCTCAATCCTAAAATTCTAGGTGATGCTAAACTTTTAGCCAGAGCTGTACATGCAATCTTACAACACAAACACATTCTGAAATACATAACTGTGTAATACAAAGCTGTTTAAAATGAAATAAACAAATAACAGCTTTTGAAAATCTGGCAACGGTGGCATTGAAGAAGGAGAGGTCAGGAGAGAGGGGGAGGAGAAAGGAGAGAGAGAGAGAGGGGGGAGAGGAATAAGGCAGAGAGGAGAGAAAGTGACAATGCAGTCCTCTCTGTGGTCCTCTCTGAGTCCTGGGAGAGACAGTGAGAATGGGTATTTTTTTCCTGATATTATTAGTCAGTGTTGAGCCCCAGGCTGCTTGCCAAGGGGAGTGTCCCGAGTGGCCGGGCTGGGCGGGGGGAGCTGCCGAGCCGGCTGTGCTCTAACCACAAACCCCAGCCGGGCTATTAGATCCATTACTGAAGAAACCAACACACTATCAAACCGCTGCCCAGCCGCCTTCATTAATGACTTAGTTTCTTTCTTTCTTTCTGTCTTTCTTTCTTTCTACCCTTCCTTTTTTTCTTTCTTTACCTTTTTTTCATTATTTTGTTTTCTTTTTTTCTATCCTTGACCTTTTTTATTCTTTCTTTTTTCATTTTCTTTTATCCTCCCTTTCCTTTCTTTACCTTTTTCATGATTTCTTACTCCTTAGTTTTTGCCTTTCGTTATTTTTTCCGTCCTTCCTTTACCACCTTTATTCCTTCCTTCTTTTATTTCATCCCTTCCTTTTTATCATTCTTTCCTTCGTTTATCAGAATCTAGGGCTACTCCATTGCACACTGTCTGTCTCTGTCTGTAGGTCCCACTTACATATTCTTCCCATATCTAATGAAACTTGCTATAGATGTTCTTTTATCGCAAGCTATTGAGAATTTTACAATCTGGAGAGATATGCAGCAGTGTGGAGTAGTGGTCAGGGCTCTGGACTCTTGACTGGAGGGTCGTGGGTTCGATCCCAGGTGGGGGACGCTGCTGCTGTACCCTTGAGCTAGGTACTTTACCTAGATTGCTCCAGTAAAAACTCAACTATATAAATGGGGAATTGTATGTAAAAATAATGTGATATCTTGTAACAATTGTAAGTCGCCCTGGATAAGGGTGTCTGCTAAGAAAAAATTAATAATAATAATAATAATAATAATAATTGAGCAATAAAAAAATAAAATAAAAACACGTCTCTAAATATAACCAAACTGGTCTGTCATCCAGGCCCGTTTTCTTTCGCTCTGATGTACAGAAGGCTTAACTCCGGAGGGACTCTGTAACTGGGTTAGCAAACTACCGGGTCGTATTGAGGAAAAAAAAGAGGGTTTGAATTTGCCTTTGCTGTTGAAGTCTCCTCTGTTGGTGCATTGATGAATTACACAGAACAGAAACAGCAGCTTTCTCCCAGTGCTGCACTTCGGAAGGATGCAAACACCGTCAAATAAGGAGGGGGGGGGGGGTCTTGACATTTGAAGGTACTCTGGTTGATTGGTGCTACAGATGGCTGGCGTGCTCTCCTGCGCTTCCTCCCCGCAGCCGAACCATCAGTTTAACATCATGAAAGATCTGTCAGTCTGCCTGCCAGCGCTGCGCTGTGGAAAAGCTCAGTAATGCGTTTAGGTCGGTCCTCCCCGAGCACAGTTGCAATGTTTTGCGCCGCAGGCAATCTGGTTTGTGTGTGGGGCAGAGCCGCCACTAATTGAGCATTATTAAAACTACACAAAGCTGAGCACAGACCCCCACAGAGACATAACCTCGCCTTACAATCCTCGCTGTCTGCCAGCCTTGCTTCGAAATTGCTATTTCGCTAAAGGTTTTTTTTTTCTTTACCCCCCGCTGTGTGTGTGGTTACGTGGGGGGGGGGGGGGGAAAGCGAAATCCCCGGTTGCTGACAGTGCTTTGGCGGGTCGTTTCTAATATATCGTCCGGGTCGTGTCTTGAATCGAAGCTTCATGTTTCGAAGCGGGCTGTTGTCCTTGGAGTGCTGCTGGATGATAGTCAGACGTGTTCATGCGAATCTGCAGGAGGAAAGGCATCAGCTGCTGATTTCCCTGCAGAGGCGGGTCCACACACACAGATAGGTTCATTTATGATGCTTGCTCATCTCTATGGAATGTCTGGCTGTGACCTACAAAGAGTTACTGCAGGTGATCTGAATCTGTCATATAAAACATAAATCACCCTTTCCCTGGGGAATTGTCTTTAGGATCCGAACACACACCGCAACCCCAACCCTAACCTCCAACCAACCCTAACCCTAAACCTAATCCTAACCCTAATCCTAACCTTAATGCTAACCCCAACCCTAATCCCAACCAACCCTAACCCTGACCTCCAACCAACCCTAATCCTAATCCCAACCCTAATCCTAATCCCAACCCCAACCAACCCTAACCCTAACCTCCAACCAACCCTGACCCTAATCCCAACCCCAACCCTAACCCTAATCCCAACCCTAACCTTAACCACCAACCCCAACCCTAACCTCCAACCAACCCTAACCCTAATCCCAACCCTAACCTTAACCACCAACCCTAACCCTAATCCCAACCCCCACCAACCCTAACCCTAATCCCAACCCTAATCCCAATCCCAACCCTAACCCTAACCTCCAACCAACCCCAACCCTAACCCTAACTCCAACCCCAACCTCGGCCACTTTATTAGGACCTGCCCCCTTCTTTGTATTTTTCCCATATACTTAACAAAAATTGAAAAATGTGACATTTCAAAATCTAACATGAAATACTACTGTACTGCTAATATGGCTTCCAGCAAACTTTTTTGCAATATCGTTTTATAGTTTATTTGATTGCATGATGTTAAATAAAAGATATAAGTTATGTTCATATATATATATATATATATATATATATATATATATATATATATATATATATATATATATAATATTTTTTTAGTGATGTCTCAATCCTAAAATTCTAGGTGATGCAAAACTTTTGGCCAGAGCTGCAGTACAGCAGATTCATTCATTGTTTTGTCACTTTGATAAACTGGTTACAAGTGTAATGATGAAACAGAATAAAAAGGCAAGATTAAAATCTCTGTTCAAAAACTGCATGAGAAATTGTGTTTAAATAAAAACCACGTAGCAAAACTGACCCCAAACATCTCCTGTTTCCTCACAGATCCTTCAGGGAACTCAACAAAGCAGGGAGGCGGGGAAAACGGGCCCTTCCCCCCTTCCAACATTCCCATCATCGCCGGCGCGGCCGGAGGCTCCGCCTTCCTGCTCATCATCGCCATCATCATCGCCGTGGTTTGCTACCGGAGACGCCAGTCGAAGCACTCGGACAGCCACCACCCGCCCCTCTCTCTCTCCACTCTCACCAGCCCCAAAAGGGGCGGGAACAACAACGGTTCGGAACCCAGCGACATCATAATCCCGCTACGGACTTCCGACAGCGCGTTCTGTCCCCACTACGAGAAAGTGAGCGGCGATTATGGCCACCCTGTTTACATCGTCCAGGAAATGCCTCCTCAAAGCCCAGCTAATATTTATTATAAAGTGTGAAGACAGTTTGACACTGTGGGATTGATATGGCTATTGTTCTTTTGGTTTTTTTTGTTATTTTTTTTAACGCTGATACGGTGGCGTTTTTTATTGCCACTATTTTTACGTTGTTTTCTGTATGACGGGGAACTTAAGCGTCTGTTTTTGTCTTAGAATTTCGTGGTTTCTCTTCGTTGTTTTGAAGTTGTCGGTTATGCTGTCTTTTTCCTTTAAAGAGGAACTTCTGCAGAGAAACGGAAAAATGACTGCGAAAAAGGATTTTGTTTTCGAATGAGGAACGCCGAATCATAGACGTTTTTCATCTTGGGTTTTCTTAACCAGCGTCAGCCCCGCCCCTCTGTGATCATATACCACCTCGTTCGAATCGATGACGGTGCAGACTGAACAGAAAACCGAAGACTTCGAGTCAACCTCGCCAAGGGCTTTTCTCTACGAGGAACGTGAATCAGATTCCAGAAAAAAAAAACATTTCCGAAAACGAAAGCCGCCGCTGTTTATCCCTGCATTTTCAATGGGAAACAGCTGGAAAAGGTGCATAAAAAAATAAAATAAATAATAATAATAAATTCGGACAATCAGAGTGTTGATGAGAATACAGTATATTGAGGATCGTGGATTGAGTTGTATTTTGTAGAACGACGGCAGGATCATCCTTAAAGCAATCTCTCCTCTTTCCATTTATGGAATTCTGTATAGCGAAATGATTCTAATACAGTACGCGACCCCCCCCCCTCGGCATAAACTCCAATCCAAAGAATATGCAAAAAAAAAAAGGGGGGGGGCAACTGTATTTTATTGTCAACTCTCCAAACTAGGCTGGCTGCACGCAAGTGTTGAATAAGAGAGGTTACCAAATCCGGGTTTATCGGAGTGGAAACTTAGATTCAGAACTGTACAGGTCAATAACACAGCCCTTGTACGAGCGATAAGCCGGGTTTACTGCACAACAAGACCTTCGGAAGTCTACACTCCCCCCCCAAAACAGCGCCCCCTGGTGCATTGGAGGTCTAACGGCAACGATTCAAGTCCAGAAGTCCCAGGTGGTGCCACCTGGAGTTCACATGAGCAGCCACTGGACGTCTTTTTCAGGTGTTTTTTGGTACTTTAACTGCTTCAAACACAAACCCTGTGATGACGTCAGACACTGGAGCGGATGCATTATTAATATGGATATAGATGTGGTCTCTCCCCCCGGATCTCCCCCATTGTTTCTGGTCGGTCCGCACTGTAATGTGTTCCCTTGCTGAGGGGAGGGTGTGTTTTGAAGGCGGTTCGTGGGTCGACGGGAAATGAAATGGTGTTGGATTCCTGGGCAGTGCCAGCGCTGTGGGTAACAGAGCTCTGGCGGAAGTGGGCATATGTGTGTGTGATGTGCCAATGCTGTTTACTGAGACAAGAGGCTGGTGTTTGTACATTGGCTCAGACTCGGATTGCTTAGGCAGTAACACCTTTTATTTTTTTTTCTTCAAAACGTCATCAACACCACCCCTCTCTCTCTCTCTCACAACTCTTTCTCTCATCTCTCTCTCCTCTCTCTCACACCTCTTTCTCTCTCCTCTCTCACATCTCCTCTATCTCACCTCTCTCTCTCCTCTCTCTCCTCCCTCTCTATCTATCTCTCTCTCTCCTCCCTCTCCTCGCTCCTCTCCTCTTTCTCTCCTCTCCTCTCTCACCTCTCCCTCTTTCTCTCCTCTACTCTCTCCTCTCTCTCACCTCTATCTCTCACTTCCCTGCACTCCCTTATCAGCAGTGATGACTGTTGCCTGGCAACGGTAACTATGACCTCAGCATCCCAGCTGCGTTGTTGTGATTGCGATAACCCCCCCCCCCCCCACACACACACAAACGAGGGTCTCACTGACTCACTCCCTGATGGCTGGATGCACTCGGGTTGCCATGGCGACAGTCAGCATCTATTTTCAACTTTGCTACGCACACACACACACGCACACACCTCAGTGAACAGATGACAGAAATACTATTCTTTCATTCTTTCATCCTTTCTTTTCTTCCAATAATAATGATAATTTCAACAATCAAAGAGTCTGAAGCTTCAATTCTCATTTGAATGATTTGAAAAGCTATTAAAATGACAAGTGGATTCATCATGAGGGTCCATACATTATGATGTGGTACAGGACTGGCTAGGGTTAGGGTGAGTTCTCCCATAGTAAAAATACTTCATGAACTCCCAGCAGGAAATTGGCTGCAATTTACGATTAAGTAGAGGATTTGAAAATGCCAAATTTGTTAAAAAAAAAAAAAAGCAAGCCAGATGTTTACATCTCAAAGCTGTGCACACATTTTTTTTCTTAATTTGATTTTTTAAAAACCTGTTTTGTTCACAAATAAACTAAATTTGACATTATCCTGCCACACCGCTACTGGAAAAGGTAATCCCATAAAAGTGGGTTGTGATTGGTTGTTCACATGGCAACCGAAAAAAAACAAAGGCCGCCCATTGCACATGCTCAGTGTGCCGGAACCACAATATGGCAGCAGTGTGGAGTAGTGGTTCGGGCTCTGGACTCTTGACCGGAGGGTCGTGGGTTCAATCCCAGGTGGGGGGGACACTGCTGCTGTACCCTTGAGCAAGGTACTTTACCTAGATTGCTCCAGTAAAAACCCAACTGTATAAATGGGGAATTGTATGTAAAAATAATGTAACAATTGTAAGTCGCCCTGGATAAGGGCGTCTGCTAAGAAATAAATAATGATAATAAATACAAATTTAAAATGAGCTGGATTTGGGGGGGGGGGGGGGTACATTTCCTGTGTTCTGTAACAAAAACATCAAAAAAACGATTTAATTGCTTTTACTGTTTTTAAGAAAGAAAATATCATTTTAAACTTCATGTACATAAATTGTATTTGCGTTTGTTTTTTTTTATATAGCTATTTCCTGGAGATGAAAAAAAAGAGAGGTTTTGTTTTGTAAAATACTTTGAAAAAAAAATGTTGTAGATTTTAAATTATGCAAATAATAATAATAATAATAAAAAAAGTTAAATATATAGCACTGGATAAAATGTTGGAGACAAACCTGAGAATTTATTTTTCAAACCACCACTCTACTAGAATTTTGTGCTGGGCTGCAGATTCTTCAAAGTGATACTGAATGTTGAGTCTTTTTCATAACTAAACTCCTGTCCGTTTTTTTTTAATTAAAAAAACACACCTTTGTACAACGTGCTGCAGAATTACACAGTTTGCAAATGATAAACTATGAAAAAAAAATGATATACTCTATATACTTAACATGGAGAATATAAACGCTTTCCTGTTTCAGGAATTGAATGGGAAAAGCGTTCTGTCACGATGTTTTAGGATGAGATGTCTACGAGTAATCAAAGAAACTGCAAAATTATTGAAAAAAGAAGTCTATACCGGAAGCCATAATAGCAGTACAGTAGGATTTCATGTTAGATTTCCAAATGTCACATTTTTCAGTTGTTAAGTATATGGAAAACTACAAAGCCGTGTGCGATTCAATATGTCAACGTAACATTATTCAGCAGCTTTCACTCGACTTTGTTGCAAAACTTTTGGCCAGTTTTTAAATGAAGTGAAATTTTTTTTGGCTTGGGATGAAACGGTTATCGCTGGCAAGATGATTATCGATCCCGATTCTGCAGTACGATCAATAATTCTCCGGATTGTTATCAATCATTGTTTCAGCCCGACTGCCCAGCGTCCTGTATCACTTAGAATGACTTGAGGTCACACCCGCTGCAGGATCTGCCCCGGCTCCTAGTGTTAATTCTGTTACACCTAGTATTGTGAAGTACTGTGCACAGTAACATGTTCAGGGTGGTATGCTTTGTTTACTATTTGTGATGAAATAACCCTATTGGATTTACCTTTTTAAATAAATAATAATATTAATAATTAATAATGATAATAAATGTTTCTTTAAATATGATTTTGTGTCTCGTCTCTCTCTCTCTCTCTCTCTCTCTCGTCTCTCTCTCTCTCTCTCTCTCTGTGTCTCTCTCTCTCTCTCTCTGTGTCTCTCTCTCTCTCTCTCTCTCTCTCTCTCTCTCTCTCTCTCTCTCTCTCTCTCTCTCTCTCTCTCTCTCTCTCTCTCTCTCTCTCTCTCTGGTTTGTGAGAAGTGTTTATTCAAATTCAAACTGGCTTTATTAGCATGACAGGAATGATCCAGGGCTGCCAAAGCATTTCAACACACACGTTACATAAAATAAAATATAATGTTAATAACAGACATTATCAAACCCCCCCGCCCCCCCCCCTTCCTTCTTAACAGAATGTAAATAATATAACCCCCCCCCCCCCCCCATTTAATTAAACAATAAACATTGCAGTTGTATTGAGTGTCTGCACACTGTCCCTCGGGCTGTGACAGGCAGACACATACCAGGCTGCCAGCTGAATGCATGCCTCATATATAGCGGGCAGCAGTGTGGAGTAGTGGTTAGGGGCTCTGGACTCTTGACCGGAGAGTCGTGGGTTCAATCCCAGGTGGGGGACACTGCTGCTGTACCCTTGAGCAAGGTACTTTACCTAGATTGCTCCAGTAAAAACCCAACTGTATAAATGGGGAATTGTATGTAAAAATAATGTAACAATTGTAAGTCGCCCTGGATAAGGACGTCTGCTAATAAATAAATAATAATAATAATAATATATGGGGCAGAGTTCTACGTATAAAATGTTATAGCAAATTGAAATCTGCAACTGTTTAAGAGCTGAAAACAAGTAAAAAAGGCCCAAATTAAGCAAATTTATCAGTTCAATTAAAAGGGTCTAGTTGAGTAACTGAGAGAGCTCAGCTGGAATGAAAGCCGAGCAGACACAGGGGTCCCCCCCGGACGGGGGTTGGGAAGGCAGTCCCTGCCTGGTTGTTATTGAAGGTCAGGTCATAACTGAATAAGTCGCTTTCCCCCGTCTCTCTCTCACTCTCTCTGGGCTGCCCAGCTGCTGTCGGAGCCGCTAACCTGTTTATTGAGTGTTAAGAAGTTTGTTTTGACCGTGGCCGGGTCGTGGAGTCCCAGTCGACTGCAGGTGCTGAAATCTACCCCGCGGCTGCTTATTGTCTCGGGGGAACTGAGGCCGCTGACGTCGTTATAAATAAAGCCTGAAGGTTTTTAAGTTGGCAAAATTCAAAAGGCTGCCAGCAGATTAACAATTTAAAACGTAAACAGTCAACAAAGATGTAAAATTTAATAAGTTTGAACTTAAGCATTTGTTTGGTGCAACCGAGACATAATGTTATTTACATGTCCTTAAAGACAGTGCAAAATACTTTTATTGAGAAATAAAACAATGACGTCAGACTAAAACTAAACACGTTTTAAATTATGTGAAAAGTGCAGTTAAATAATTAACCTACAATAATAATAATAATAATTAAAAAAAAAAAAAAAAAAGTTTCGATTTGTTTTTAAATCTCGAAGAAACAGGACACGACGTAACTATATTTTCGCTTGTAAATGTTAATTATTTTCGTGTGTGCCCATGCGCTTGATTCAAAGCTCTTGTCTTGTGAGTCGACCTACAATAATGCACTTGCGTGTGTTGTGGATTAAATTTATGCAAGCTGTTAATTCAGGTCCGAAATTATTTCAAAAGGTGTTAAAAGACATTCAAACGTCAGCCATTTCACACAACAACGCTCGCGGTTTGTTGTTTATCAGGCTGCGAGTCACTTCATTAAAAATCAAGGGTGTTTTTTTTAATTTTTTTTTCCTCTTCTCAATTCCCTCTCAAGTTAGCCGTGTGTTGACAGCTATCACTCAACGAAAAACACATCGCTCATCTAATTCAGCTTTATCAGCCCCCTGCCCCGAAGATACACGTTTCATTTTAACGGTGTGGGATATTTGACCTCATGTCTTTCCTTGAACAATCGTGTTTTAATAAAATAAAAATGAAAAAAAAAAAAAAAACGTTTTCTGGCTTGTAATTTGGTTTCAAGCCACTGCACGGCCCACCAGGGGAGACTTGGGGGGGGTTTGATACAGCAACCTCTAACTAGGTCTCCCGGACCCAGGTTTTCAAGCCTCTGCTCCTGAAAAAGTGTCTTCGTGTTCCCTCAGCTTCAGTTGGTATGAATACTTCCTGTATCTCATTAAATGTTGAGCGTTTTAACAAAACAGAATATCTATTAAATGATAATTTGATCTTATTATGCATCATATAGGATGCCATTGATAGTTAATATTGTCTTAAAGCAGTTTTTTTGATACTAAAAAAATGTAGTCCTTGAATAATGGAAAGGAGAGAAAATGTCCAACATTCACATAATGGAAACATCTAATACTATATGTTATATAATAGTAGAATGACATCACAATGGTTCTGAACAGCAGTAGAATGACATCACAATGGTTCTGAACAGCAGTAGAATGACATCGCAATGGTTCTGAACAGCAGTAGAATGACATCACAATGGTTCTGAACAGCAGTAGAATGACATCACAATGGTTCTGAACAGCAGTAGAATGACATCACAATGGTTCTGAACAGCAGTAGAATGACATCACAATGGTTCTGAACAGCAGTGGAATGACATCACAATGGTTCTGAACAGCAGTGGAATGACATCACAATGGTTCTGAACAGTAGAATGACATCACAAAGGTTCTGAACAGCAGTAGAATGACATCACAATGGTTCTGAACAGCAGTAGAATGACATCGCAATGGTTTTAAACAGCCAATCCACACTGCCGCGGATCCGCTGCCATATACTGATACATTACCAAGACCAGGGCAGTTAGTCTCTCTGTAGGTGTCTTGACAAATGCCATATTTGGTCCGCTGTGCTGACATTGCTGGTATGGTAAGCTCTGGGTCAGGGTGCGTTCACAGTTTACATACAGGGATTGTAATGGATGCCATCTGGATTCACTATAAACAAAACACACTTTTCTATAAATACAAATGTAAGCTTATATATGGGGAACTTTTATAAGGGACCCTTCTTTCCAAACTGCACATTTGAAATATATCATAGTAGACCCTGATATTGATGCGATCCAGCCCTCTGAAATGTCTTTATAATATATAGCGCTAGACCCTGATATTGATGCGATCCAGCCCTCTGAAATGTCTTTATAATATACAGCGCTAGACCCTGATATTGATGCGATCCAGCCCTCTGAAATGTCTTTATAATATACAGCGCTAGACCCTGATATTGATGCGATCCAGCCCTCTGAAATGTCTTTATAATATACAGCGCTAGACCCTGATATTGATGCGATCCAGCCCTCTGAAATGTCTTTATAATATATAGCACTAGACCCTGATATTGATGCGATCCAGCCCTCTGAAATGTCTTTATAATATATAGCACTAGACCCTGATATTGATGCGATCCAGCCCTCTGAAATGTCTTTATAATATACAGCACTAGACCCTGATATTGATGCGATCCAGCCCTCTGAAATGTCATTAGCATATTCTATGTTATATATGTTGTAAATGTGCCTGTCACGAGATTGAAAACTTCTAGAATGGCAGCATATTGATTTAGACTGTATCAAATTACATCAATACAGCTCGTGTTCTGATTTTTTTTTTCAAACAAAAAGTTATCTGGTACTTCATGGGTTAAAACAGATCCACAGGGCAAACACACACACACACACACACACACACACACACACACACACACACACACACACCACAATATACTGTAAAAACCATAAATATTTGCAAGTCTTTTATTAGTGTGTTTTTCTAATGTGAAAAAGAAAAACACAAAACATTTTTGGCACAGATATCAGATTCCACTAACCATACATACTTCGTATCTTGTAACAGGACGGCAGCAACATTTCTGGAGCAAATTTTCATGGGTGTGATTTTGTAAGCAAATATTTATGGATTTGCAGTAAACTGAACAACAACAACAAACAAAACCTTCAGAAAAATCTCCCTTTCAGAAAGTTACCAAAAAAACGATTCTGATCCCTCTTCTTGTGTCTCGTTTCGCAGTGTGATTTCACACGACAAAAAAAAAGAGAAACGCTGGAGACTTCTTTAACTCCCCTGCCAGCCCCCTCCTCTCCCCTCAAACCCTATTCAAGATCCCCAAAGCAGGTGTTCCTTTAAAAGAGGCCCCCCCCCCCCAGCTTCAACAATGACTGACGGGCTCGCTCTGTCACCCCCGCCCCTCCCCATCCTCCCTCCCCCAACACTGAAGCCCTTATCACACTTCACTTAACAGCTGCCCGGCCTTTTTGGAGCAAATTCAAGCATGTCCAGTACTAACCCTTTCTATTCCAGGATTTTCTTTTCTATTGAAATCTCGTACTCTCTCCTTTTCCCTTGTCACACAAAAACAGCGGCCCACCACAATCTAGCCCCCCCCCCCCGCCCCCCAATCGGACACGCCCCCTCCTGCCTCCCCATGAGTTCTTGACCCCTGTGACCTTGACGAAGCCAATCGCAATCTCCCATCTGTTGCTGTTCCCCTTGGAATGCTAACTCGCTAACTCTGGAGTCCTGCGCTGTCTAAAGGGAGCAAGTGAGCCATCTGAAATCAAATCCCAGAGCTTATTTACTATTTGTTTATTTAGCAGACGCCTTTATCCAAGGAGACTTACAGAGACTAGGGTGTGTGAACTATGCATCAGCTGCAGAGTCACTTACAACTACGTCTCACCCGAAAGACGGAGCACAAGGAGGTGAAGTGACTTGCTCAGGGTCACACAGTGAGTCAGTGGCTGAGGTGGGATTTGAACCGGGGACCTCCTGGTTACAAGCCCTTTTCTTTAACCACTGGACCACACAGCCTCTTCAAGCCTAGAAAAAAAAAAAGAAGGGACTTTGATAGAAGTCTTTAAAATCCTAAACGGTCTAGATAAAGTTAACCCAGGAGTTTCGCGCAGAGAGAATAACAAGAGAGCATACATGGAAGCTGAGTAGAGTTTCGAATAGGAGGTAGGAAGCTCTTTTTTTTAACACAGGGAGTTTCACCCACTCCAGGTTTTACTGGGAGCTTGGTTAGCCGTCGCTGTGTATAGGAGACAGGCTCGGGTGCGTCTTGTTAAACTCGTAGTGGATCACACTGCTATGCAGCGGGAGTCTTATTCCCATCCCTGCTGTTAGCTGCACGTTACAATCAGAGTAACCCAGGCGGGTGCCGTTGGAGAGACGTCTGGGAGCTCTACAGGATTAATCAGCCTTGACCCTCTCCAGGTTTATTAACAGGATTGGACAGACTGATTTCTAATAAGTATGAATGATGTTAAGTACTGAAAGGCTGGTGAGTTTTCACAGTGGAGAATGGCGCTATGAGACACCAGATACATCTACAATGTTAGCGGAGAATTATCTGTGCCAATTCTTTATTTATTTTTTGTAGTTCTTTTATAGATTTGAATGTTGGTGTGAGTTAAATGGCTGAGAGAGAGAGAGAGAGGGAGGGAGGGACAGAGACACAGAGAGAGGGAGAGGGACAGAGAGAGAGAGGGAGACAGAGAGAGAGAAGGAGAGAGAGAGGGAGAGAGAGGGACAGAGAGAGAGACAGAGAGAGAGAGACATAGAGACTCAATCCTGACAAACTGTGACGTGTTTCCCTTGTCAATCAATCAATCAATTTTATTTTTACATTGTGTCTTTCCTGTAAAATACCTCAAAGCGCTGTGCATAGCTTTACATTCAAATGACCTTAAAATTACATTTTATTTAATTGAATTTAAAAAAAACCAAACATTACACTAAAAGATACATTAGAAACCGCATTTAAAAACACAGCCATTTTTAAAAACGTCAACACAAAAGCCATAACAATTTATAAATACATTCGAATACTAAAAAAAAAAAAAAAAAAATGGATTACCTAAGCCAGGGAAAGGTGTGTTTTAAGTCTAGATTTACATTTTTCTACACACAAAGTTTGCCACAGTACAAGCACAGCAAAGTTTACGTTCTGTAGTTTTTCGCAACGCTTGGTTCAGCTTTGTGCTGGTTGAAACAAAAGTGGGGGGGGGGACTCTCCCTTTGTCTCAGCGAAGCGCATTCCACACTTTGTTTCAGAGTCTTGTGTCAGCTGCTTAACAGAAAGGCCGGGTTAGAAAATGAGCCTGCCGCCCCTTTAAGAGAGGCTTTTAATGAGACAGCGGAGAGGCATCAGGGGCAGGTAGGGTCGGAGGTTAAAGGTCATTCATTTGACTTACAGATAATCGCCGCAGGTTGAAATGGTCCCAGGAATCGGAGGGTTCAACTCTACTCTGCGTTTGCGGGAACCTTTTACTGCATGAAATCTCTTTAAACACAGCTGGAAAAAAAATAGTTTTTGAACACGTAACCTCAAGATATTTAGTGAGCAGCGAGTGTATCGAGCAACTATCCAGCTGTACTGCTTTCCCGGAGATTCTACGTGTGAGATGTCTTGCTCATTAAATTTATTTTTAAAAAGAGGAGACAGTTAGCTACACAGGGATACCAAGCTATTGAGGAGGCTGTGTGGTCCAGTGGTTAAAGAAAAGGGCTTGTAACCAGGAGGTCCCCGGTTCAAATCCCACCTCAGCCACTGACTCGCTGTGTGACCCTGAGCAAGTCACTTCACCTCCTTGTGCTCCGTTTTTCGGGTGAGACGTAGTTGTAAGTGACTCTGCAGCTGATGCATGGTTCACACACCCTAGTCTCTGTAAGTCTCCTTGGATAAAGGCGTCTGCTAAATAAACAAATAATAATATTGGTAAGCAAGGGGGGAAAAAATGGGCAATAAATCCTCTAGCCTATCTGCAAAGTATCTGCTTTGATATTTTTAGGGGGTGGAGTCATCGTTGCTGGTGGGGGCAATGCCCTTGGCCACGTGTCACGTGCCATGTTCCATCCATCCCACATGGCCACGGCACCAGTGTGCCACCGTCTGCTTCATTAAGATATTCTCCTGAGCACTTTCAGCAGGCAAGGGCCCAGTGTCTGCAGTGGCGAATTCACCACAGGGCTTAGAAGAGGGAGCTGGAGTTAATTAATAAATATTAATTACTATGCTATGAATTACATTACAGTAACGATGGGAATAATTAGCAGGTCGCTCTCGAGAGTGCAGTGCGTAGCGCTGCATTAAGCATTCACAATATTTGCTACCTTTATGAGTCAATTCAGCCTGTGCTTTTTAGATGTGTTTTTATTTTTTATCGCTTTCTATTGTAAAGATTTGATTTTTCAATTTTATTGGCTGTCTGGTTAATACGCTCTCTGATGAAACTGTGCGAAATTATGTTATAATAAGAGACAACCTTGTCTTCTTCAAGTTTCCCATAGTAAAGTGTAATCAAACACAGTGAAAGCTAATGCATAGGGAAGCATTGTAAAGCACAGAGAGGTCTGGTAAAGCATAGGGAAGCATTGTAAAGCACAGAGAGGTCTGGTAAAGCATAGGGAAGCATTGTACAGCACAGAGAGGTGTGGTAAAGCATAGGGAAGGATTGTAAAGCACAGAGAGGTCTGGTAAAGCATAGGGAAGCATTGTAAAGCACAGAGAGGTGTGGTAAAGCATAGGGAAGCATTGTAAAGCACAGAGAGGTCTGGTAAAGCATAGGGAAGCATTGTAAAGCACAGAGAGGTCTGGTAAAGCATAGGGAAGCATTGTAAAGCACAAGAGAGGTTGTGGTAAAGCATATTAAAAAACAAACCAGGGTAAACTAACCCTTATAACAGTGGCTTATAGTAACAGCACAGCACAGTGAATGCATGGTAAAGCATAGGAAAGCATTGCATTTATTAGGTTTCGTTTAGTATTTCAGAATTCTGCACGATGGCATGTTTAAGGGCTGTGGATGATGCAACTAAGGCCAATGGAAGCCATCCTTTGTAAGAATTCCCAAGTGTGGGTTGTGAATTCTTCCACTCTGGTGGAATTCGGAACTCGGAATCAGTGGCATGGCGTAGAACACGCAGCGTGACGCTGAGGGGGTGTGTGGGGTGGAAGGGCACTAATTGCCACACAATTGCCGTTGTACAAGTTCTTCAACAATACAGAAGCTGCCACTCCTTGCCCACGCGCCACGTTTGGTGGAAGCGGGGAGGGGGGGGGGGGATGGTCTGTTTGATCAGTGCCGCCCACTCCTGCTCCACAGCGGTGCATCGTGGGATTGTATGAGAAGAATCAGTGGGGATGGCCGTGGGGATGTCTGGAAGTCATTTTTTTTTTAACCCAGGCTTGTATTCAAATACTGCTGCATTGCTGTGTTTGGTATACCTGTTTAAACATTACAGGGCCTGTGTCCTCATAAGGTCGTTTTTGTCAGAGTTTCCTACCATATAGTCGCTTCTTTGGCCCATGAGCACTATAACTGAGCTCTCCCACAGACACACACAGACAGACAGACAGACAGATAGATACATACATATAGATACAGACAGACAGACAGACACACACTTACAAACAAACAGACAGACAGACAGACACACACACACACACATACATACAATCAGACAGACAAACACACACAGCTGTACTGAGCCATCCCACACACACACACACACACACATAGACAGACAGACAGACACAGCTGTACCAAACCCTCCCTCACACACACACATAGACAGACAGACAGGCAGACAGACAGACAGACAGAGGTACCAAACCACTGCTTGAATCACATAATATAGGCACTTTTGTGGTTGCTGTAGCCAGCTAGCAAAGTACAATATCACATACTGGACAAAATATTAGAAACACCTGCATTATGCAGCACATACTTTTGTGTGACACGGGCATGGTTACCCTCCCTGTTACCTCTTGTCAATTGAATTCTATATAATTCAGCAGTGTGGAGTAGCGGTTAGGGGCTCTGGACTCTTGACCGGAGGGTCGTGGGTTCAATCCCAGGTGGGGGACGCTGCTGCTGTACCCTTGAGCAAGGTACTTTACCTAGATTGCTCCAGTAAAAACCCAACTGTATAAATGGGTAATTGTATGTAAAAATAATGTGATATCTTGTAACAATTGTAAGTCGCCCTGGATAAGGGCGTCTGCTAAGAAATAAATAATAATAATAATAATAATAATAATAATAATAATAATAAATATAGCGAGAGAGAGAGGACAGAACGACACGGTTTCAGATGAAATAGGCCAATTGGCTTTATTAATATGCAGATACAAACGCCGCCAGACTTATAACCAAACTGTAGTAATGATGCACCTTCTCCGGACACACGCACCTGCTGCAGTTCTGCCGCGCTGCTCTCCCTAGGAGGCGGGTAGGATTTGAATCCGCACCCCGGTGTTTGGAGGTAGTTCAGAGCTGCGTTTTCGTGCGAATCGAGCCCCGTCCGCGGACTGCGGGAGCCCCGGGCTGGGGTAGCCAGGTGCCGCCGAGCAGGTGCGCTCCGATACGGGCCAGGGGAGACACTCATTAGCGGCGGCGTCGCGGAGGGAAAGAGATGGGAGCAACGGACTGTGATGCGAGACAGCGACAGGCTTTTTTTTTTTTTTTTGGCAGGACTCCCGACTTAAATTAGATTTATGAAGCAAATATGAGGTCAATTTAACCACAGGGCACGTCTAATAATCACAGGTCCCAATAGTGCAGGCCTACTGGAAGGAAAACAAAACAAAAAACCTAATTATAAAGAAGTAATCGGGTCTCGCCTCAAACTTTGTTTTCTAAAACTTAAGGAAATTTAGGGATTTAAAATATATATATATATATATTTTTATAAAGGTACCAAATAACCGGTTACTTTTCTACCGCCAGTAGCTCCACAAAACATATTCTAAATATAACCACCCGCTTAACTTTCTCTTAAAACTGAAGGTCAATACAATATAAATATTTTCCTTTCTTTTTATTTTTTTGTATTTAAACTACTGGCAGCAGCCTCTTTGGGTTTTCTTACTGGTTGTAACATTTGTACTGGGAATAAAGACCACCACAAAGTGCTCGTTAAAGGAAAATAGCTCAAAAATAAATAATGATGATGACTTTAGTAACAGACATTTAAATCACG
The DNA here is from genome assembly GCF_902713425.1 of Acipenser ruthenus. NCBI lineage: Eukaryota > Metazoa > Chordata > Actinopteri > Acipenseriformes > Acipenseridae > Acipenser > Acipenser ruthenus. Next base: position 28,042 of record NC_081238.1, read on the forward strand.
TTTTTTAAAGTCTATAGTAAAAGTCTGACAAAAATGTAACCATTCTAGACGGTTAAGGAGACGGGTGACTGAAAACCCAGTCAAAAGAAAATAAATTCTGTGCTAGTGGTCTTACTTCGAAAGGTAATTCACAGCTACAAATTTACACACACACACCCCTGAAGGGTAAATTCCAGTAATAACCAGTTTTGCTGTATGCTGGTCAGGGGCTGGTGGTTTTAATGGTTCAGGAGACTCGGTGTTGGTCGAGGATCTGGTTAAACATGACCAAGGAAAAAAAAAAACAACAAAAAAAACGAGTCCGTTAAAAGATACGTTTTAAACCGACTGTTTTTGTTGTCTTCAGCTTTGGTCAAAAGTTTAGCATCACCTAGAATTTTAGGATTGAGACAGAATAAAAAAATAAACTATACGAAGATAATTTACATATTTTATTTAACACCATGTAATCAAAGAAACCACAAAATGATATTGACAAAAAATTAGTCAACCGGAAGCCATAATAGTAGTACAATAGTATTTCAAGTTAGATTGCCATTAAGTATATGCGAAAAAAACAACAACCTACAAAGCGGCGTGTAATTCAATAGGTTAACTTAACATTATTCAGCAGGTTTCATTTGACTTTATGAAACAACATTAATTCTGTAGGGGGGTGCAACACTTTTGGCCACAGCGGTCCACTCCTCGGTGAGTGTGTTTGCTGTCTGCCCGGTGAATAATACTGCTGGTTCAAATTCCCAGCTCCTCAATCCCAGCTCGCCGACAGTAGCGTTTTCCAGCCTGCATTTGTGTACTGTTTTCATCACCTGCTGGTAAAAAGCACTTGGGACGGCGTGTGATGAAATATGAGAAGGCAGCAACAAACCCGGTTTAACTCTTAATTTAACTCGAATTACAATACGAAGGTGTGACAACAGCAGCCGCTTATCTAAACACAGAGGTTCCCAATGCAGCCGGTTAGAGCGGGTTTTGTTTTAAAATCATGCCCTTAGGATATAAGTTAGCGTAGTACCGACCCCCCAGTCCTCCCATTTCAACCTCTCAACTAGAAAAATCCTGCGTCTGCTTAAACCCGAATCATTACTCGTGAAGGCAACGCGGTTAAGTTTGACTTTGACTTCATCAGTGACGCGTGTGTGTGTTTTAAAAGCTAAAAGTTGTATTCTTTCTTAACAGGTTTTTCCCTTCAAAGTTTGGCTTCTCAATGCAATTACTTGATAACGCCTCGTTTTTTTTTTTTTTAAATGCCGTGCTTGCATTCAGATTGAGTCTTGGTGTAATTAATTACTCGATTAATGCAGTCTTGTTTTGTTATGTGTTAAGGAGACTAGGAATTCAAGAGCTACTTTTCAGCAGGGGTGACAATAAGACCCCTATTGCGTAGCAGTTTGATCCTCTCCTGGTCTAAAGATGAGTTTAATCAGACACACCTGAGCTTGTTACCTGTGCACACTGTGGTGGCTGATCAAGCTGGTAGTAAAACCTGGAATGGGTGAAACTGCTGTGCAACAGGAGTCTTATTCCCCTCCCTGTTCAGTTCTAGTTGTCTGCCACAGACATACTTAACCTAGGCTAGATCAGCCTGTATTATAGTAAGAGCTAGCGTCATCTAGTGCACAGCAGTGTCGTTCTGCCGTTCTGAACCTGGCAAAACCTCACTTCGTTTGTTTAGTAAAGCAACTGTTCAGTTTTCATGCAAAACCGTTTTTAAAGAAGCTGCCAGCAACTCTGAACAATAGCTTTTTTTTTTTTTCAGCTTTGCTCGCTACCGCCATCTGCTGGCCAACCCCCCCGAACTGCACGGCCTCGCTTGTTGCCCTGCAGCAGGAAGGAAAGGCTTGGAGGGTCTGAGGTGATGTCATCCTTGGAATGCCCGGGCTGTGTTCCAATCTGTTACTATGGTAATCGCTCCTGCTAGGAGCACTGCACTTGGGAATCCGTTTTTGTAACGCTGCTGCCTGTAGTGTTTCAATGAATTAAGGTAAGGACCATTTCACTACCCACCTTTACGCTGTTGAGCTGAACTTTTTAAAAGCCCCCCCATTCTGCCCCCCCCCATCTCCCATTCATTAATGGAGTTCTAGTTCTAGTTCTAACTTTTTCAAAACACATTCTTTTCCCATAGTCTACCCTGGTTTGTCATGTCTCTTTTTAATATTCTTTATCATACCTCTCTGGGCTTTACAAACCATGGTGAACTAACCCTTATAAAAGTTTCCCATGGTAAAAGCATGGTAAAGCATAGGGAAGCATTGTAAAGCACAGAGAGGTGTGGTAAAGCATAGGGAAGCATTGTAAAGCACAGAGAGGTCTGGTAAAGCATAGGGAAGCATTGTAAAGCACAGAGAGGTGTGGTAAAGCATAGGGAAGCATTGTAAAGCACAGAGAGGTCTGGTAAAGCATAGGGAAGCATTGTAAAGCACAGAGAGGTCTGGTAAAGCATAGGGAAGCATTGTAAAGCACAGAGAGGTCTGGTAAAGCATAGGGAAGAGGTGTGGTAAAGCATAGGGAAGCATTGTACGGGGAGACCGACAGCGATCTCGTTATTTATTTTTTTCGAGATTTCTGTAATTTGGCATCGGTATCAGATTCTTTCACAGCTCTCCTTCAGCCGAGTTGAAATCAAAAGACTCTCAGTACATCAATCTTTCCCTTTTGCAGGGATATAAATTGCAGCTCCCACAAAGAAAACAGGCTGTGCCGGTGCCTCCTGCAAACCTTCCTTTCACTCTTAGTATTTATTTGCCGGCCAAATTGAGTTAAAACAGGGAATGGGGGGGTGGGTTAATTTGCACCAGATGCGCTGTCGCTGAGTCGATCAGGGGAGAGCGGCTGTCTGTGTCTCTTGACTCTGATGTGATCCGCAGCTCTCTTATTAGCTTCTTCCGCAGAATTCCCCCATCACATCGCGTCTGTCTTCCCTCACTGGCAGGTGAAAAACGACCTGTTTTCTCTGACGGCTGAACCCCCTTCCCTGACAGGGCCTCTGCTGGTTGTGTTTGGAAAAGCTAACCCCTCACCCCCCCCTTTACTGGTTTTTGTGGGGGAGGGGGCTACAAAGAAAATAAGGAAACCAAAATATGCCCTGTTGCACGCATGACCGCTTTCTCTCTCTCTCTCTCTCTCTCTCTCTCTCTCTCTCTCTCTCTCAAAATATTGATATATATATATATATATATATAATGTTACTTCTTTATCAAAGAGTCTGGTTGTTACTGTATTTTTAGGTTCGGGTCAAAAATTGTTCACAGAGTAGAAGAGCCTCCCTTTCTCTTTCTCTGCTCCACCAGCACAGAGCAGAGGGAGGCTGTTCAGAGAGTATAAGAGCCTCCCATTTTCTTTCTCTGCTCCCCCAGCACAGAGCAGAGGGAGGCTGTTCAGAGAGTATAAGAGCCTCCCTTTCTCTTTCTCTGCTCCACCAGCACAGAGCAGAGGGAGGCTGTTCAGAGAGTATAAGAGCCTCCCTTTCTCTTTCTCTGCTCCACCAGCACAGAGCAGAGGGAGGCTGTTCAGAGAGTATAAGAGCCTCCCTTTCTCTTTCTCTGCTCCACCAGCACAGAGCAGAGGGAGGCTGTTCAGAGAGTATAAGAGCCTCCCTTTCTCTTTCTCTGCTCCACCAGCACAGAGCAGAGGGAGGCTGTTCAAAGAGTATAAGAGCCTCCCTTTCTCTTTCTCTGCTCCACCAGCAGAGAGCAGAGGGAGGCTGTTCAGAGAGTATAAGAGCCTCCCTTTCTCTTTCTCTGCTCCACCAGCACAGAGCAGAGGGAGGCTGTTCAGAGAGTATAAGAGCCTCCCTTTCTCTTTCTCTGCTCCACCAGCAGAGAGCAGAGGGAGGCTGTTCAGAGAGTATAAGAGCCTCCCTTTCTCTTTCTCTGCTCCACCAGCACAGAGCAGAGGGAGGCTGTTCAGAGAGTATAAGAGCCTCCCTTTCTCTTTCTCTGCTCCACCAGCAGAGAGCAGAGGGAGGCTGTTCAGAGAGTATAAGAGCCTCCCTTTCTCTTTCTCTGCTCCACCAGCACAGAGCAGAGGGAGGCTGTTCAGGGAGTATATGAACTCTTTCTTTTAGTACTGAGGGAAGCTGTTCCAATTGGATGTAAGTTTTGGAGGTTATCAATAATCAATAATCACAAATATCGTGATCACACCGACAAGCCATGACAGCAGGCGTCTGCTCAGAGCGGGTACAGAAAGCTGTGTTTGCTGAAGTAGTTACACTTATCTACTAGAGCAGGGCTGACGAGCAAACACACAGACAAAGACAGAGTTTACCAACAGCGTGGTGCACGTTGCTATCGACGTCTCTCTCCTGTTGTCTGTAGATCCACTGTATAAATCAAGCAGGAGAAAACACGCATTGAGCAAAGCCCTGGATAAACAGGCCGCTGTTTGACCAATAATCCTGCTTTCTCTTCTGTCTGCCTGGTCCGATGAAATCAGAAATGATGTCTTTTTTTCTTGTTGTTTTTAAGCCCTGTGTCCGGTTGACAAAAGCGAAATAAAAATGGCTCTCTATATATATCTAATGTTAAAAGAAGGGACTGAACAAAGGGACGGGCGAGTCCCCAGCTCTGGGCTGCCAGATGGCTTCTTCTCTGTACCGTTTGGGTGTCGACACGGGCGTCCGAGTTTTTTTTTTCTGTAGCTAATTACCGTCACGGCCGGGTGAATAGTGAGGCTGATTGATGGGCTTAAAAAAAAACACAAAAACACAACGCTCACTACCCCTCAACCTGCCCCCTTCAGGGGTGAGTGAAACAACATCAATACAGCCCCATACTGTACGTGGGGGGGGGGGGGGGGGCGGGGGGGTCTGTGTAGCGCAGTGGTGAAAGAAAAGAAAGAGAGAGAGAAAGAGAAAGAAAGAAAGTGTCCTTGGCTGCAGTGGTAAAAGAAAAGAAGGAAAGAAAGAGAGAAAGAAAGAAAGAAAGAACGAAAGAAATGAAGCAAGCGCTGGACTGCGGTGTGGGAGGCAGTAGGTTTGAAAACACGCCCCTGTGTGCCTCGCTTGATAAGTCAAGCTGTGGAAACGCCAGCACCAACACGCAGAGCGTCAAAGAGAGCGACGGTAATAGATTTTCTCAACAGAAAAGAAATAAAAGTGCGTTCTGTGACGGAGAGCGTGGAGAATGGCACGGTGGAGTGAACAGGCAGCGCATCATGAGCTTTCTGCAGCGCTGGCTCACAAAGAGAGGACCGTGACGGCTACAATAGTCCTCTGACAAATCCCATTTTCCACCCCCTCCCCTCTCCGCCTGCAACAGCCCGGTCATTTCCATTCATTATGCACCCCTGCGCTGCACCCTGCTCCCCTGTGCTGTACCCTGCTCCCCTGTGCTGTACCCTGCACCCCTGTGCTGCACCCTGCTCCCCTGAGCTGCACCCTGCTCCCCTGTGCTGCACCCTGCTCCCCTGAGCTGCACCCTGCTCCCCTGTGCTGCACCCTGCTCCCCTGAGCTGTACCCTGCTCCCCTGTGCTGTACCCTGCTCCCCTGTGCTGCACCCTGCTCCCCTGTGCTGCACCCTGCTCCCCTGTGCTGTACCCTGCTCCCCTGTGCTGCACCCTGCTCCCCTGTGCTGCACCCTGCTCCCCTGTGCTGTACCCTGCTCCCCTGTGTTGTGCCCTGCATCCCTGTGCTGCACCCTGCTCCCCTGAGCTGCACCCTGCTCCCCTGTGCTGCACCCTGCTCCCCTGAGCTGTACCCTGCTCCCCTGTGCTGTACCCTGCTCCCCTGTGCTGCACCCTGCTCCCCTGTGCTGCACCCTGCTCCCCTGTGCTGTACCCTGCTCCCCTGTGCTGCACCCTGCTCCCCTGTGCTGCACCCTGCTCCCCTGTGCTGTACCCTGCTCCCCTGTGTTGTGCCCTGCATCCCTGTGCTGCACCCTGCTCCCCTGAGCTGCACCCTGCTCCCCTGTGCTGCACCCTGCTCCCCTGAGCTGTACCCTGCTCCCCTGTGTTGTGCCCTGCATCCCTGTGCTGCACCCTGCTCCCCTGAGCTGCACCCTGCTCCCCTGTGCTGCACCCTGCTCCCCTGAGCTGTACCCTGCACCCCAGTGCTGTACCCTGCATCCCTGTGCTGTACCTTGGTCTCAGTAGCTCATTGGTTAAAACCTCACCATTGGACACTGTTCAAAACTTTCAACTGAATTTCACTCCATGCTGCTCTTAGTGTTAAGCACCCCGTTGCTATTTGAACAATAGGCGCCAGATGATTTAATGCTTTCAATAAAAAAAAAAAAAAAAAATCTGTTGAGAAGTGCAAGTCTGGTGCATTTTAAAAGAACAGCGTTCCATTCAAACTGTCCACTCCAGCAGCTGCACAGAAATCAAACAAACTACAGCACGTCTCCTTTATTTCTCGCCCCGACATGAGGTGTACTTTTCTATCGGGCGAGGAGACGAGATTTCTATCAGAACCGAATTCTTAATGGTTGCCAGGGCGACGGGTCACCTGGCAACAGGAGTCACAAAGACCTGTAGCCTCCTGGCCACGTCTGTCACTGTCTGCTTGGCTCAGACAGGCAGGGACTGCATCAGGGGGCTGCCTCTGCCACATATTGTATTTATAATATGTATGAGCTGCTTCATTACTGTCTGTGTGCTGTGGATAGAAATATACAGTGTACACGCATGCACGCACACACGCACATACATACACGCACATACATACACACACACACACACACACACACACAGACGCACACACACACACACACACACACACACACACACACACACACACACACACATATATATATATATAAGTAATATAAGTGTATTGTTCTGCTGTTTTAATAGCTACTTGGTATAGTTCTGAAATATCCCAAATATCTCAACTAATGTCCCTCTTCTCCTTCTTCTTCTTCTTTGTCACATCCTGGTGCGTTTTGAAAAGTCTAAAAACACATCCAGTGGCCTCCATAGAGCTCTAAAACATGGCTTATCTGTTATCTCTAAGTTCATCTGGTACAACCACTGACGCAGGGGAGGAGGGTACAGTGCAGGGGTGCAGGGTAGAGCACAGGGGAGCAGGGTGCAGCGCAGGGGAGCAGGGTACAGCGCAGGGGAGCAGGGTACAGCGCAGGGGAGCAGGGTGCAGCGCAGGGGAGCAGGGTACAGCGCAGGGGAGCAGGGTGCAGCACAGGGGAGCAGGGTACAGCGCAGGGGAGCAGGGTGCAGCACAGGGGAGCAGGGTGCAGCACAGGGATGCAGGGTGCAGCACAGGGGAGCAGGGTAGAGCACGGGAGCAGGGTAGAGCACAGGGGAGCAGGGTACAGCACGGGGGAGCAGGGTAGAGCACAGGGGAGCAGGGTACAGCGCAGGGGAGCAGGGTACAGCACAGGGGAGCAGGGTGCAGCGCAGGGGAGCAGGGTGCAGCACAGGGGAGCAGGGTACAGCGCAGGGGAGCAGGGTACAGCGCAGGGGAGCAGGGTGCAGCACAGGGGAGCAGGGTACAGCGCAGGGGAGCAGGGTACAGCGCAGGGGAGCAGGGTACAGCGCAGGGGAGCAGGGTGCAGCACAGGGGAGCAGTTAGATAAAGTACATTAAGGTATAAACATGCAGCCACTTTCCTTTTCATGAATATCCGATTGCTCGATGAGCCCCAACGCAGCCCCCCCCCCCTCCCCCCAACACCAGCATGTGTCAGCCGGTTTCCACGGCAACGTTATGTCTCTCCCCATGAGCCGCTCTGTATAGTATTATGATTTAGATTTTTTTTTAAATAAAAGCCCCGCCGATTGAAAAATAACCCTTTTTTCTTTTCTTTTTTTTTTTTTTTTTTGTTCTTGTCGGATTTCGGAAACACGACACGGGGTTGGAGTAGTGATTTTTACTTAACCGGCTTCAGTGCTGCCGTCTCGCTTCATCATCTCAATGAGGGGACGGAGGTCACCTCTGAAAAGCACAGCTCTCTTTGCAGCATCTGAAACTTCTTAAGAGAGGGGGAGGGGAGGAGGAGAGGAGGGGAGGGGAGGGGAGGGGAGGGGAAGGGATCTGCTACCGACTGCACTCAAGAAGCAACATGCATCTATTTTTGCGATAAGCGCAATTAAACAAGGCGCTGGGAGAGGCAGCTACAAAGAGAGGCTCGCGGATTTGCATTATAAAACATTTAGGCAGGTAGATAAAACAAAGCAGATTGATAGATAGACAGCAAAGGACTCCAGTACAGCTCTGGCCAACAGATCTGCCCCAATAGAATGAACTCATTTTGCTTCATAAAGTCGAATGAAACCTGCTGAATAATGTTACGTTAACATTTCGAGTTACACACTGCTTTTTAGTTTTCCCCATATACAGATACTTAATGAAAACTGACAACAATTGAAAAATGTCACATTTCAAAATCTAACATGAAATCCTACTGCCCTACTATCATGGCTTCCTTTTTTTTTAGCGATATCATTTTGTATTTTCTTTGATTACATGACATTAAATAAAAATATCTAAATTATGTTCATACCGGTAGTTTATTTGTCTCGATTCTTTCCCATTCCCAAACCGTGCTCATGTTCTTCTCTCTAAATTCTTTTCATTATTTATTTCTTAGCAGACGCCCTTATCCAGGGCGACTTACAATTGTTACAAGATATCACATTATACATTATTTCACATACAATTACCCATTTATACAGTTGGGTTTTTACTGGAGCAATCTAGGTAAAGTACCTTGCTCAAGGGTACAACAGCAGTGTCCCCCACTGGGGATTGAACCCACGACCCTCCGGTCAAGAGTCCAGAGCCCTGACCACTACTCCACACTGCTGCCCAAATTCAGCACTGTTTGATGGTTTGGGATGCTGCACGTTGAAGACAGACATGATTCACGGAGCTCTCCAGAGGGGGTGCTCGGAACATCCTGATACCACGAGAACCTCGGGAAGAGATATTTCTTGTTTTTAAAGAAGCGACAGTCTGACTCATTAATATTTAACGAGGCTAATCTGTTTTGCATTTTTAACGACCCCATACGGAAGGGTAACCGCCTCTGTGAATTAATTTCTGCTAACGACGTTAAGCTGCTGTTCGGAAGCAGTTTTGTCGTCTCCTCAAATTGCAGGGAGCTGAAATGACACAGTTTCATTTTTTTCATTGCAAGCAGTTCCCATTGCCATTTACTAAAATAATAGCTTTTCTTTTTTTTTTTTCATAAGTTTGTTTTAGGGGCTGTGATTTGACCGAAACGGCCTGAAATAAATTATGTTTTAATTATTTAAACCTTTTGTGTACATGCAAAAATTTAAAAAAAAAATCTTTTATTTTTTATTTTTTAATTGTTGTGCACTGCAGATACTTTTTTCACACACGCACACACAAACACGCACACATATATATACACACACGCACACACACACACTGACACACGCACACACACACACACACACACACAGACACACACACACATATATATATATACACACGCACACACTCACACACACACACACACACACACATATATATATACACACATGCGCACACACACACACACACACACATGTATACACACACGCACACACACACACACACATATATATATATATATATATTTTTTTTTTGTATTATTTATTTCTTAGCAGACGCCCTTATCCTAATAAGAGCAAATACAAAACACAGTACATTTTGATCAGGGCAGTTCAAGAGCAGATAACAGTGTTGATAGTTACATCAGAGTTAGATACGAGTGCAAGTGAAATACAAGATACTAGAGATCAGGTTAAGTGCAGGATTAAACACAGTACAACAGGGAGCAGATACATATATATATATATATATATATATATATATATATATATATATATATATATATATATATATAATATTATTCTTTGTTGAGTATTTCTAGTGGTTGATGAGTATCCTGTTGGATCCTGATTCTCATTGGATAGAGAGCTGTTTCTGAATTCTATCACTGTCTGTCTGTCTCTCTCTCTCTCTCTGTCCCTCTCTCTCTCTCTGTCTCTCTCTCTCTCTCTCTCTCTCTCTCTCTCTCTCTCTCTGTCTCTCTCTCTCTCTCTCTCTCTCTCTATATATATATATATATATATGATTGACAGTCAGACAAACAAGCCCCACTGATCCTCTGGGCTGTGTGTGTGAGTGTGTGTCAGTGTGTGTGTGGAGCAAACAGACCTGTGTTATTATAGAGAGACCCACAGGGCAGCCACTGCAACTGTTGTGCTTAAATCTGGCTTTCATTACAAGCTTGTGTTCACCTCCACGCGATAGGGGCACGAGCATGGAGCGGGGATTGAGAGCCAGGGAGATCGCTCGCTTTAATATTTCAATATGCAGCAGACGGTCTAATCCAGGGCTGTCAAACTCGGCTCCTGGACGGCCGCAGTGTCTCCTGGCTGTCGTTTCCCCCGATCGCTCTCAGTGACTTACTCGGTCTAATGATTTGATTAATTGGACAAATTTAACACTTCTTTCCAGACCTCAACATGTTTCGTAGGTTGTTTTACCTTGAGTCAAGGGCGGAATTTTTTTTTTTTTTTTTTTTTTAAATCATCAACTGTTAAAGACCTTGAAAAAATTTGAAATGTGTCCAATTGAACGAATAATGAGATCAGTTAAGTTAATTGAGAGCTCAAAGTTGGAATGAAAACCGGAAGACCCCGCGGTCCTCAAGGACTGGAGTTCGACACCTCTGGTCCAGCCCCGACCCCACGAGGGTGAACTGGCTTATTCTAAATCCTGAACCCTGCACCAGGGCAGGCTGATCGTCATCAGACTTCATCACTTTCATTCTGTCGTATTCACAGCTTTTATAATTTAGTGACGGTTTTCAAATGGAATTTTCTTTGGGGGGGGGGGGTTTGATTGGCTGTGTTTTCGGGATTTCTAACATCTGCTAAGGGGCAGAGTGTGGCAGATGTACTGAGAGGCTAGATTCAGAGAGCTCTGTTTACATGTTTTCCCTTAGTAAAAGCATAGCAAAGTGTAATAAAGCATTGTAAAGCACAGATAGGTATGGTAAAGCACAGGGAAGCATTGTAAAGCACAGAGAGGTCTGGTAAAGCATAGGGAAGCATTGTAAAGCACAGAGAGGTCTGGTAAAGCACAGGGAAGCATTGTAAAGCACAGAAAGGTATGGTAAAGCATAGGGAAGCATTGTAAAGCACAGAGAGGTCTGGTAAAGCACGGGGAAGCATTGTGAAGCACAGAGAGGTCTGGTAAAGCATAGGGAAGCATTGTAAAGCACAGAGAGGTCTGGTAAAGCACAGGGAAGCATTGTAAAGTACAGAGAGGTCTGGTAAAGCACGGGGAAGCATTGTGAAGCACAGAGAGGTCTGGTAAAGCATAGGGAAGCATTGTAAAGCACAGAGAGGTGTGGTAAAGCATAGGGAAGCATTGTAAAGCACAGAGAGGTCTGGTAAAGCATAGGGAAGCATTGTAAAGCACAGAGAGGTCTGGTAAAGCATAGGGAAGCATTGTAAAGCACAGAGAGGTCTGGTAAAGCATAGGGAAGCATTGTAAAGCACAGAGAGGTGTGGTAAAGCATAGGGAAGCATTGTAAAGCACAGAGAGGTGTGGTAAAGCATAGGGAAGCATTGTAAAGCACAGAGAGGTGTGGTAAAGCATAGGGAAGCATTGTAAAGCACAGAGGTCTAGTAAAGCATAGGGAAGCATTGTAAAGCACAGAGAGGTCTGGTAAAGCATAGGGAAGCCTTGTTTAATTAACATCTTGTTTTTCCCATACCGAGGTGCTGACTGATCTCAGAGATACAGATGTTTCAACGAGAGGCAGCACAGGGCTGGCTGGCTGTGGGCTTGCCTGAGCGAGTTGTGTTGTGTTTTTTCAGCTGGCCGTGCTGCTTTGGGGGAAGCTTGACTAAGCTCTGTGGTGGATGCGAACACTCCAAGCATGGTAATTTGCAACGGTAGTGTTTAAAAAAAACAAAAAAACACAAAACAAAAACAACTGATTATACCTCGCCTTGTTTTTAAACAGCGTGGCGGCCCTGACAAGGAAATCAGTCGCTAATGGATGCTGCTGTAAATTGAGGCAATTTTCCCCTCTGCTCCCCGTCGCTCTTTTTGTTATTTCAATTTACAGGATGCGCTGCGGGTCCCCACTCTTATTAACAAGCTACAGCTGCTCCCGTCCGACGCCCAGCCGAACCTCAGCTGGGACGCTGCAATGCGAGAGCCTGCAGTAATGGCCCTGGAAACGCGCCACGACGCCACTGCGGCTTAGCGTCGTTAGAGCTGCATTTAACTACGAGTGGAAGGGCAAGGCAGCGGGAATTCATCGCTGCTTTCCCTCGGGTTTCTGTTAATTGCATTTCCGAAGCCTGTATTCGACTGTGTTGTTTCTGATCTCTGCTGCTTAACTATACCTTTCCAACAGCTGTTGCTGTTGCCAAGTCTCACGAGGAAAAAAAAAAAGTGGAACTGCCTTTTCAAAACAAGCCCAACCCGCGTTAGAGTTTTTATTCAAATTCCAACCCGCGACTCTCAAATTCCAACCCGCGACTCTCAAATTCCAGCCCGCGACTCTCAAATTCCAACCCGCGACTCTCAAATTCCAACCGTGACTCTCAGATCCCAACCCGCGACTCTCAAATTCCAACCCGCGACTCTCAAATTCCAACCGTGACTCTCAGATCCCAACCCGTGACTCTCAAATTCCAACCCGCGACTCTCAGATCCCAACCCGCGACTCTCAAATTCCAACCGTGACTCTCAGATCCCAACCCGCGACTCTCAAATTCCAACCCGCGACTCTCAAATCCAAACCCACGACTCTCAAATTCCAACCCGCGACTCTCAATTTCCAACCCGCGACTCACAAATCCCAACCCACGACTCTCAAATCCCAACCGTGACTCTCAAATCCCAACCCGCGACTCTCAAATCCCAACCCGCGACTCTCAAATCCCAACCCGCGACTCTCAAATCCCAACCGTGACTCTCAAATCCCAACCCGCGACTCTCATATCACAACCCGCGACTCTCAAATCCCAACCGTGACTCTCAGATCCCAAAAGGCCACTCTCAAATCCCAACCCGCGACTCTCAAATCCCAACCCGCGACTCTCAAATCCCAACCCGTGACTCTCAAATCCCAACCCGCGACTCTCAAATCCCAACCCGCGACTCTCAAATCCCAACCGTGACTCTCAAATCCCAACCCGCGACTCTCATATCCCAACCCGTGACTCTCAGATCCCAACCCGCGACTCTCAAATCCCAACCCGCGACTCTCAAATCCCAACCCGCGACTCTCATATCCCAACCCGCGACTCTCAAATCCCAACCCGCGACTCTCAGATCCCAACCGCGACTCTCAAATCCCAACCGTGACTCTCAAATCCCAACCCGCGACTCTCAAATCCCAACCCGCGACTCTCAAATCCCAACCCGTGACTCTCAAATCCCAACCCGCGACTCTCAAATCCCAACCCAAGACTCTCAAATTCCAACCCACGACTCTCAAATCCCAACCCGTGACTCTCAAATTCCAACCCGCGACTCTCAGATCCCAACCATGATGCGCTTATTGTAAGCTGACTTGGCAACTGTGCTTTCCAATAGCTTTTGAGAAGTTTGACGAGGGATCTACCCCAATGAAGTCCTCGAAAGGAGCAAATTCTTGTTCAGAGTTAGAGCTGTGTCGTTAACGGTCCAGTTTCTACAACTATGCCCAAAAATTCTGCATCACCTTGAATTTTAGGAATGAGAAAAAAAAAACAAGAAAAAAACTATGAACATAATTTAGATCTTTTATTTAACATCGTGTAATCAAATAAATGACAAAATGATATAGTTTGAAAGTCTAACTGAAGCTGTAATGGTGATACAGTAGCGTTTGATGTTAGATTTGCGAAATGTCGCATTTTTCTATCTCCGCTGCTTACGTTAAGTATCTGGGGAAAACTTCAAATATATGTTAACGTAACATTATTCAGCAGGTTTCGTTCGACTTTATGAAGCAAAATGAGTTCATTTCTATATAGAGGGGGATGCAAAACTTTTGAACACAGCTGAAGTACCGGATATGTTGTTTTAAAATGAAAAAAAACAAAACATTTTTGCTAAAAGCATGTGTTTCTTTCAAAACTGAACGTTTTGAACCCATGCAAGGAGTTGATGTGTGCGGCAGAAATGTATAGAACTGTTTAGTAGCTGCAGTGACTCCGAGGTTGTTGAGTCAATGATGGCAACTGATAGAAAATGCTTTAAAAATAAACAATACGAAGTACAGAAAATTCCCCTTTAAGATAATCAAAATGAAACGGCAGTGGTCCCACAATATGGTTTATCTTCATTAAAAATTCACAGTATGGATTTGTCTCATTAAATATTAACGGCTCAGACTGCTCCAGCGGATGTTTGAGTCTCACAGCATCAAAAAAGGCTTTATAGGTATGAGATGACAACAGAGTGTAGCGCTAACGAGACAGGATTTATCTTCAGTTTCTGTTGGGTCCTCACCCCCTGTAACCCTTATAAAAGCACAGCAAAGTGTGAGAAAGCACAGGGAAGCATTGCAAAGCACAGAGAGGTGTGGTTAAAGCATAGGGAAGCATTGCAAAGCACAGAGAGGTCTGGTAAAGCATGGGGAAGCACTGTAAAGCACAGAGAGGTGTGGTAAAGCATAGGGAAGCATTGTAAAGCACAGAGAGGACTGGTAAAGCATAGGGAAGCATTGCAAAGCACAGAGAGGTGTGGTAAAGCATAGGGAAGCATTGTATAGCACAGAGAGGTGTGGTAAAGCATAGGGAAGCATTGTAAAGCACAAGAGGACTGACAATGAGACAGTGGTGGTGGAGAGGGGAGTCATGTGCCTCAGCTTGCCTATGAAGTGAGTCCCGGCTTGGCTGGACCACGGGGTTTGAGTGAGACCCTGCTCGTCTAGCCTGGGGGGGTGGGTGATGCTTTAAACAGATAAAGAATTCTGTGTTATTGAAAAGGGCGGGGGGGGGGGGGGGGTCACAGCCAATTTAATTCCATCACTTCCACAAACCAGCTCCCTAATTCTCATTGTGGGATCAGGTTTGACACAACAATTGCCAAGCAGCTGTTATAGAGTCTACAATTATAGCTAATGAGAGGGAGCGGGGGGCTGCATTGTCTGAATAGTCACCTGGCCAGGAATGAGCCGGGCAGCTTTACTGAGAACAGGAGCTGTGTCTTCATGTATTACACTGTGCTGTGCTCTTACTGTGGGAAACGTTTCCGAGGGTTAGATTACCTTGTTTTTGTAATATGCTTTACCAGACCCCTCTGTGCTTTACAATGCTTCCCTATGCTTTACCAGACCTCTCTGTGCTTTACAATGCTTCCCTATGCTTTACCAGACCTCTCTGTGCTTTACAATGCTTCCCTATGCTTTACCAGACCTCTCTGTGCTTTACAATGCTTCCCTATGCTTTACCACACCTCTCTGTGCTTTACAATGCTTCCCTGTGCTTTACCAGACCTCTCTGTGCTTTACAATGCTTTCCTATGCTTTACCACACCTCTCTGTGCTTTACAATGCTTCCCTATGCTTTACCACACTTTGCTGTGCTTTACAATGCTTCCTTATGCTTTACAATGCTTCCTTATGTTTACAATGCTTCATTACACATTGCTGTGCTTTTACTGTGGGAAATGTTTCTAAGGGTACTAGCCACTTAAGTGGGTGGTGATAAGGTGCTAAAGACTGATTGAAAATCTCTATTTTTACACAGTGAAAGATTGCAAATACAGCGGCAGTCTTAGCTATTGAGGGGGACGCCTGTGCAAGGCAGGTGACAGGGATGACAGTGCGTGTCCTTTTGGACAGGGTGCGTCCGTCCACACTGAGATACAGCCTAGAGTTTGCTGCAGGCTTCTTTTTGTTTGTTTAGGTGGGACCCCTGGAGCGACAACGGGCAGCTCAATTTAAACCCGCTCGAGGCCTCCGGATTGCATTCCATAGCTTCATTGTTCTGGATGTAATTACGGTTCAGAATGGCTGTAATTGCATCATAATTACTGGAATCAGAGCCTCTGTTTAATGACTAGTTGCTGTCTTTCTCGCTTTTGAAACTGACTGTGCTACTTCCTTGCTTTCTGAGGGGAGATAATAGACCATGCGTTTAGCATAGTTCACCCTGGTTTGGTGTGTTTATATATATATATATATGCTCTACCATACCTCTCTGTGCTTTACAATGCTTCCCTATGCTTTACCAGACCTCTCTGTGCTTTACAATGCTTCCCTATGCTTTACCAGACCTCTCTGTGCTTTACAATGCTTCCCTATGCTTTACCACACCTCTCTGTGCTTTACAATGCTTCCCTATGCTTTACCAGACCTCTCTGTGCTTTACAATGCTTCCCTATGCTTTACCATACCTCTCTGTGCTTTACAATGCTTCCCTATGCTTTACCAGACCTCTCTGTGCTTTACAATGCTTCCCTATGCTTTACCATACCTCTCTGTGCTTTACAATGCTTCCCTATGCTTTACCACACCTCTCTGTACTTTACAATGCTTCCCTATGCTTTACCAGACCTCTCTGTGCTTTACAATGCTTCCCTATGCTTTACCAGACCTCTCTGTGCTTTACAATGCTTCCCTATGCTTTACCACACCTCTCAGTGCTTTACAATGCTTCCATATGCTTTACCATACCTCTCAGTGCTTTACAATGCTCCCCTATGCTGTACCATGCTTTCACTGTGCTTGAGTACACGTTGC
This sequence comes from Acipenser ruthenus, assembly GCF_902713425.1. Classification (NCBI taxonomy): domain Eukaryota; kingdom Metazoa; phylum Chordata; class Actinopteri; order Acipenseriformes; family Acipenseridae; genus Acipenser; species Acipenser ruthenus. The sequence continues at coordinate 44,718 of NC_081238.1, forward strand.
TATGCTTTTACTGTGGGGAAGTTTCATAAAGGATGTGATGAATCAGTAAAAAGACATCCACACAGTTGAATAATCGATCCAGTTTGAGTCAATGCTGAGCAGTGCGGTCCAGTAATCCAGTCCGGGTTTTACGTTCAGCTCTTCCTACAACTCCCCGCGGACCAGAGAGCTCTCAGCAAATTATACAATCAGAAGCACTGATTAGGTGTAAGTGGTTTCACGTGGCTCGCTTGCCAGCTATCTGGAAAAGGCTAATCCGAGGGTATTGAAGCATTCCAGAGTGAACACACCTTCCCAGGGCAGCTCCACAGCTACAGTTTAGCATCACCTAGAATTTTAGGATTGAGACATAATTAAAAAAAAAAAACAAAAAAAAACATATGAACATAATTTAGATCTTTTGTTTAACATCATCTAATCAAAGAAACTACAAAATGATCTCGCAAAAAAAGTCTAGACCGGAAGCCATAATAGCAATACAGTAGGATTTCATGTTTGATTTTGAAATGTCACATTATTCCATTTTTGTGAAGTATTTGGGAAAACTACAAAGCGATGTGTAACTCAATATGTTACCGTAACATTATCCATCAGGTTTCATTCGACTTTATGAAGCTGAATGAGTTCATTTCTATTTAGAGGGTGATGCGAAACTTTTGGCCACAGCTGCAGTGCTCTGGTTACTATAAATGTGCCTCGATAACACTGAGGAAGCCATTCAGTGAAACATTTGTCAGCTTGTCTAAAGGGCTAATTTTTTAGCATTTTATAGTCCCAGGAAACCCAGTGCTGTAAAATGCTCTAAAATTCCAGCTGAGATTAAAATCAGGGCAGAGGTGTAGAAAGACGGGCCAGCTGAGAGAATTAGAATACTGGGATTTAAATCAGCCTAACCCTAACCCTAACCCTAACCCCAACCCCAACCCCAACCCCAACCCCAACCCCAGCTCCAACCCCAACCCTAATGCCAACTCCAACCCTAACCCCAACCCCAATGCTAACCCCAGCTCCAACTCTAACCCCAACCCTAACCCCAACCCTAACCCCAACCCTAACCCCAGCTCTAACCCCAATCCCAACCCTAACCCTAACCCCAGCTCTAACCCTAATGGAAAGAATGTAGTACAGTTTTTCCCCTGGCCCGTCTTTCTGCACCTACGCCAAAATTAGGCTCCGTCCTCACCACAGCGCAGTACAATAGCCCTTCTTGTCGGGACAGACCGCTGTCATTTTGCAATGGAACTGTTTTCTTTGCCTTTTGTTTGTGTTGAAACTCCCTTAAGCCGTGAAAGCCATCATTTCCCGGGGGGTGGGGTGGTGGGGGGGAGGGGGTTGAAATGCAGGCAGCAGATGACAGTTCCAACAGGTCCCAACAAGCAGACTAACCCCCCCCCCCACACCCAGACACCCCCCCACACCCACACACACACACACACGATACAGTTACAACATGCAGCTCTTTCCGGATCAGTCTGAGTGCAGCAGGGGTACCTCCAGGCTAGGTGTATTGTATCTGTTGACACAGACGTCTATATGGACCCCTGCTGTTCAGACTGTGCTTATAGATCTCCTGATCCACCCCTCCTTCTGTTTTAAATTCTGTTTTAAATTAATTGCATGTGTGGCTGATTAAAGTAATCAATTAAATAAGACAATCACTGATTTGCCTATTTTTACAATTTCCCAAGCTTTTCAGTTACAGCTGAACTGCAGTTACAGGAGGGAGTCTCACAGGCAGGGGAGCGCAGGGGTCGCTGAGGGTCTCCCCTGGTAAAGGCACGGCCGCGTGGTGTGCAGGGGGGAGTCACACAGTCAGGGGAGCGCAGGGGTCCCCGAGGGTCTCCCCTGGTAAAGGCACGGCCGCGTGGTGTGCAGGGGAGAGTCACACAGTCAGGGGTCCTTAAATGTGTCAACCAACAGGCTTAATAACTCCAAACCCGAGCAAGGATCAAGTGGGGTGGATTTTCAGTGATTAGAGAGAAAAAAACCCCAGAATTTCTTTAAAATCATTTCTCCTGCTACAGCACACACATAAAAGCGAAGGAGAAAGACTGACGAGAACGAAAAAACCTTATTATCCTCTCACTGTAACTGTGAGCAGCAGCCCCTAGGCTACGGCCAACAAACGTCTCCGATATTAACATTTCCCACCCGGAGTGATTTACAGCGACGCGATATTAAATTTGCCCTGTTGCACCAGAGCAAGCAGAAAGCAGTGTGTGGGTACGGAGGGGTGAGGATTTATGTTTCGTCCGAATACATTTCTGTAGCGATCTTACATTTACCTTCTTCGCTTGGGCCTTGACAACCCAAACAAGTCCCGCTGTGTTCCGCTATCAATCTCCTTATTATACAAACGGAGGGGAATGAGAGAGCGGGAGAGAAAGGGGAGAGGGGAGAGGGGAGGAGGGTGGGGGGGGAATTGAATCTAAAAAGCTGTACAAATAAAAAAAAAAAAATGATAATTTAGAAGTCGTTTGTTACTGTTCCTCTTCAGACGATTAAACACAACTTCTTAATTGCTTCGTTTTTTTTATTTTTTTTGGAAAAGGGAAAGGGCTTTCTCTTCCCACAGTCGCCCCCCGCTTAGATAGAGGCGAAAAAAGATTCAGTTTCATTCCCCCCCCCCCCCCCCCCCCAGCGATTAAAAGAAATAGCCATCAGTGTTTGTTCTAGCCAGACGCGGCCGTGGGATAAGAAATGTTAACTTTGCGTTGCTTGTATTAATAGAGGGAGTTGGGATATGAAAAGTGTACCGGAGAGGAGATTGAGTCGTCCGTGTTGTCATAGCTACGGGACAATAGAAACTGTGGCTGTCTGCTGGGCCTGTGCTATGACTCCCACCCAAATGAAAGAGCGCTGCGTTGACTCTTGAAATGAATCAGTTTATCCAGCGCAGGGGATTCGTGTTCTTCATCGCTTTGGGGGTTGCCAAGAGTATTTTTCTTTCCAAGATGTAAAGATGTAAAAGTCAAAACGAACACCTTCGTGCTGATCAGGCCTGACCCTGCTGCTGCAGCTGCTGCTTAGCTTAGCTTTCTGAGATCTGAGCAGATCACAGTCAAAGATGATGTAGAAATGAATGAATGAATGAATGAATGAATGAAGAAGATGAGGAAGAAGAAAAGAAGGAGAAGAAAAAGGAGGAGGAGAAGGCAAAGGAATGAAGAATACATGAATGGATGAATGAATGAAGAAGAAATGGATGAACCAATGAAGAAATGAATGAATGAATGAATGAATGAATGAATGAAGATGATGATGAAGAAGAAGAAAAGGAGGAGAAGAAAGGAGGAGGAGAAGAAAAGGAGAAGGCAAAGCAATGAACAATACATGAATGGATGAACGAATGAAGATATGGATGAATGAATGAATGAATGAATGAAAGAGAAGAAGAAACAGAAGATGAAGTAGAAGGAGGAGAAGCAGATAGAATAATAGTTTATCCGCTTCTCATTTAAGGACGAAAGCGTTTCCTCGCTCCAGCTCTCGTGTGATAAGCAGATCCAGGCTATACCAAGGGTTAAAGCCGCGGCATATTCCAGCTGATTAGATAAAGAGACGGGCGGATTTAATGACGGGCAGAACCTCTTCCGATTAACCTTGAACCCACAATCCTGGACGATCCCCACAAGTGACACTGTCTACACTGAGGGTATCTCTGCACACTCTGAGTGCTGACCATGCACATCCATCACAAAGGAGAGTTTAATCACATCTTTTTTGAGTTTGTCCGAATCCAATAGTAGTCTTCTACAGCCGTTTGACATTTGAGTACTTTTCCGATGGCACATTTTGAATTTTTTTTTAAAGTCTAGACCACTGTTTAACATGTCATATATTTTATGCTGTAACCTTTTATCGAGTCTCTTAATAGAGGGGGTTTTTTTTTTGTCTCTTTTTTTGAAGGTGACCTTTTCTGAAGATGCCTATCAAAGTTTATTCCCTTTTTTTTAAATATTTTGATCAATTGTATAATATAGCATTGCTGGAGTGTGGTAATGTTTTATAATTTTTTTTTTCTTTGTGTGTTTGAAGCCAGAGGCTTTATATTACAGGTAAAGGTCAACTTGAAATGAAAAAGACGGCTGCAAAGGCAGACACAAACAAATTGAAACACGTTATATATATATATATATATATATATATATATATATATATATATAAATATATATATGTATGTGTGTGTGTGTGTGTGGGTGGGTGAGTGAGTGAGTGATTGTGTGTGTGTGTGCGTGCGTGTGTGCGTGTGTGGGTGGGTGGGTAAGTGAGTGAGTGTGTGTGTGTGTGGGTGAGTGTGTGTGGGGGTGAGTGTGTGTGTGTGCGTGCGTGTGTGTGTGTGTGTGTGTGTGAGCGTGGGCAGGTATTACCATCAGTGTGCGGAACAGAATTTAAGAAAATGTCCCCAAATTATTGGCTTAATCAGTCCAGATTAACAGGTGCTCCAGATCTTTAGCCACTGATGATGTGAAGACACCTAGAAATCCTGCAGGATTGGGGCTCTCCAGGACCAGGGCTGGAGACTCCTGCTGTACAGTGTGACAGACAGACAGACAGACAGGCAGGCAGGCAGGCAGGCAGGCAGACAGACAGATGGAAGGCACAAAGGTTTTATGAAACTATAACACCACACCGCTATTCTGCGTCATCTTTCAACACACTGAGTCGTTTTCTGTGATATTATTGACACTGACCTTTTTCCTGCAGGCTTGCCATTAAAGCAATGTGGCTTCTGCAAGGATACACAGACTGTCTAGTTTGACTGATGCTTATGCTCTTATGTACTTGTTATTGTCCCCCCCCCACCCCCTCCCCTCCACACACAAAAATAAAATCCTTTTGTGGACTTAGAAAATCAGTTAATTTAATGACAAACATTTCAAATTAAAGTCTTTCACAATGTGCTGTATTTCTAAATGTACCACGTTTTATAGTGTTTTATACAGTAATTATAGATGAAATGCTGTCATTATCCATAACTGGGTATATATATATATATATACATACGCAGGCATCCCCTGTTATTAATTCTGGTTTAAAGTTTTCATTACGTTGAAATAAAACGGTGCACGCATAGCAAAAATATATCAAATGGGCATCTCCATGGCTGCCTTGTGATTCTACAGAGCCGGGGAGGGTTATGAGACTCATCTGCCTGCTTCCTGGTGAGGTGCCAAGTCTGTTTTGATGGATCGCGTGGGCTGTTGACACAGACCCAAAAAAGCCAGAACTGAAGGTCACCAGAGCAGGACTGTGCCCTGCATGAGGCCCCGGGGTTAGGGGCAAGGGGCGGCGGCCCGTCGGAAGGGGTCTGCCCCCTTGTCACCTCCGGGAGGGTCCCATATGTCAGTTTTGGGGTTCTGTTCTTTGCCTATTCCTTCTTAATTAGAGGCCCCTGCAAGCATGGGGTTGTGGAACAATGGTGGCAGCTTGAATACAGCCCTGCAGTTCAAGAAGTCAGTTGATGGATTGCCTCTTTGATTGACTTGTTTTTTTCGTGTGTGTTTTTTTTAAAAGCTACAGAACACACACATATACTGTACACACAGTTTGTGCACCCATATGGAAAAGGCATATGTGCCTAATGTATTCTGCGCTGTGGCACTCCTGCGGATTCAGATGATCAGTCGTCTGATTCAGTCGGTAGTTCGTTCGATAAAGGAATAACATCCCACAAGCCCACTGTCTCTTTACTTCCCGTGAAGGACAAAGGCCAGCCCAGCCGGTGTCTGCTATGAGCTCTCTAGTCACCTGGCCATAGGGGGAGCTATAGCGCAGTGAGGCGAAACAGTCCCTGACCTAGCGCCAGAGCCAAAGCTCCCTGTGGAATCCCCAGCGAAGATCAGTAACTTGGCACAGCCAGGAACCTGCTCTCCCCTGGCTGTATGGCTCACCCTGCCCCCCCGACCACGCGGCCGTGACTTCACCAGGGGAGACGCTCAGGGGACCCTGGAATTAAAAGATTTTATGTAAACCACTCTTTTTACAAAAGCATGCAATCTGTTGCCGCAGCCACTCACTCTCACTCTCACTTTCTCACTCTCGGTCACTCTGTCTCCCTCAGTAATTGCTGTCATCACTGCCTTCTCTGATTAATTATGCAGGAGCTGGAAATGAGGTGACACTGAGCCGAGGATTTCAGTGCCAGGTCATTCAGGCAGACTGGAATATAAGAGCAGCAGAGAGAGAGACAGAGCAAATGCTACACAAATACCGAACACCTGCCAAGGCACTGTCAGTAGGGCGTAGAATCATTACGGGCAGCCAGGATGGGACTGATTTACCCGCCATAACACTGTCAACAGGGTTTAGTGTAGAGCCACCATGAGTACCCAGGACTAAACACCCACCATAACAGTGTCAATAAGGCGTAGTGTAGCGCCACCCACCATAACACTGACAATAGGGTGTCGAATCCAGAATTAGGGATATTTAGACTTAGCAAATTTGGGCACGGGACGCACAAGTGTGTGCTACACACAGCAGGTGTTTTGGTACCTGTAAATTAGAATTGCCTGTGTGCGAGGATACATAGATATATGGCATTATATAGCTAGATAAACTGCAGGATGGATTCATAAATAGACAGATAGATATATCTCTTGTTACCCTGTGCATGCTGAGGAGAAAGCAGTATTGATTACTCTGCCAAGGCTCATAATTGCCTCGTGTGATGTGCTGTCACGCACCCACCGGGCAGGCAGCAATATCTTCCTGTTTTCTCTGTTGTAATGATTGTGGTTCTCTTCAATACCAGCCAGCTCTCCACGTTCTGCTTTGTTAATCCAGTTCTCTCTGCAATTATCTTCTCTTCCCCAGTATCTCCCCAGTGTTAATGTTCAGCAATCCATACTATCGATGCCTTATAAAAGTCTCCCATAGTAACAGCACAGCAAAGTGTAATAAAGCACAGTGAAAGCATGGTAAAGCATATAGCATTGTAAAGCCCAGAGAGGTATGGTAAAAAATATATATAAAAAAAAAACAAAAAAAAAAACATGGAAAACACTGGTAAATTATGGTAAATGCATAACTGTGCAGAAAGCATGGTGGAAACTGCAAAATGATCATGCAAATTGACCCTGGTAAACTTTTATAAGGAATTCACCTATTTGATAGATTCTAAGGTGTCCTATAAGTCAGGCATGATCTGTTATTTGGCTGCAGAGTCAATCCTCCAATAAAAACACACACAATTTTGTGTATTAACCCCATTAAAGAGTTAAAAATGAGTGCCAGCAAGTGTGTGCTATGTAGGGTAGGTGTTTCCAATTTTTTGTCCAGCCCCTGTGCTACAGCACCTCATTACAGTAACTCACCCAGTAACTTTAAAACGGGGGCGGAAAGGGAGGGTTTGATATAGAACACTGGCGCCACCTGCTGTTCAAAAGAAGTCATTCACACTTACATTGTCAAAGCGTCTCACCTTTCCTGAGTTCAAACTGGAAATAGGAAACAGTGTTTTGTGTAAATTTACTGAAAGGTGTAGCTGGTGTGGTTTGTTGCATTAGAATAAAATTTGCTTCTGCGCTGGCTGAGTTTGTAATAAGAGTACAGTCAATACCACTCCAGGGAATGTCAGCCTGTGCTTATAATCACCACATTGAAATGTCCTGGTCAGAATATAACGGGAGGCGAGCTCTTGAGTATCACATCACTTTGGTGATTGTCACACACTGGTTAATGTTAATCACACTGAACAAGCTTACAATTTCTACCTAATATCTCCTTTGGAAATAATAACAGTATAAGAATAGGAGGATTAGTGTACACAGGAGGCTGTGTGGTCGAGTGGTTAAAGAAACGGGCTTGTAACCAGAAAGTCCCTGGTTCAAATCCCACCTCAACCACTGACTCATTGTTTGACCCTGAGCAAGTCACTTAACCTCCTTGTGCTCCGTCTTTCGGGTGAGATGTAGTTGTAAGTGACTCTGCAGCTGATGCATAGTTCACACACCCTAGTCTCTGTAAGTCGCCTTGGATAAAGGCGTCTGCTAAATAATAATAATAATAATAATAATAATAATAATAAAATCATAGCAAAGTATAATAAAGCGCAGTGAAAGCATTGTATAGTAACGCATACTATTAAACACGGCAAACTGTGGTAAATGCATAATATAACCATGGGAAAACTGCACAAATACCATGCAAAAACCTTTATAAGAGTCAACAGGGAAACCCGCACATAAGGTGAGACAAATATTGCAATTAGTCTCAATCTCTAAACGTCGAGGATGTAATGAAAAGACGGAGGCAATGTAAGAGAATTGGAAACTAATAACCTGAATGATTCGCTGGCAAAATAAATGACATGATCTTGCACACCCTAAAGCAGGAAACGACATGACTCTGCACTGAAGTAATTCAATGAGAGCCGGTGTCTGCTTACTGATTTCCCCTTTAAGGATTTTGTCATGCTATTGTTTACGCTGTGCTGAAATATGTGATTTGCTCTCCCAAGTTTATTTTAACAGAGCTGGCTCAATTAGCTGTAGTCAGCTGCAGTGAAGATGTTTATTCAGTACTGTCTCGTACACCCAGCATGACAAAGCGCCAGGGAGATTTGAGTGCATTTAATTGTATCTTAATCGTGTCCAGAAGTTTGCATGCAGCTGGTAGTGTTTTTACAGTAATTAGTGTCACTAATTCAGCATAAAGATATTGGACTTCATAGTTGTCATCTGTGCAGTACACGCACAATTATAACTGCTGTCTTGTAAAGAAAGGGGGCTCCCTCCAGTCTAGGGCAGGCTTGAGGCATGGAGACTGAACTGCTCCCTCCCTCCCTCCCTAAGAGAAAGGGGGCTCCCTCCAGTCCAGGGCAGGCTTGAGGCATGGAGACTGAACTGCTCCCTCCCTCCCTTGTTTTTTATTTAGTCTATTATCATGCAAGAATGTACCTCAGATTATAATTTAGGACCAGATGTCTGCTATTGCTCATCCTCAATAAAATGACAAGGGTTGTGGCGAGTGAAGATGTTACTGTACAGTCTGGAAGTACGAACAAACAGGATTTGATAAGCCTATTTGAATCAACACTATACAGTACAGTGTATAGTGCTCCAACACCAGAATGACCACGATCACACACTTTAAATCAAAATAAACAAGCGTTCTATATTAGAAGCAGATCAATAGATAGCTGTTCCCAACCATCTCTATGGAGTGATCTCATTTAAATGAAATTGAAAGTATGAAATCTAAACACTGTCGTTCATGCCAATAATAAATTTGGCAGCAATCCGATATCCAGCCCTTATTCTGTTATGTTTAGACAAGCATTTATATATAGTTTGTTATTTATTTATTTATTTTTGTCAGTGGCTCTGCTTAACTAACTGAATGAATGATCTGGAAAGGATTTAAACTCCAGGGCTGGCTGAGAATTCATTCAAGCCAGTGTAGTAACGCAAACCCAATAAATAGCACATTGACATAAATTCTGTTATATTGTAAAACTAACTAGAAGCAATACGGAAGGAAGGAGCAATTTAAAAAATGAGTATATAAACAGCACCACAATGTTCTGTATTCATACCAACTAGAATTTACATCGTCAGACTTTTTTAGATCCCAAAATAAGAAAATGAAAGCTACAAAACCGTGACTGGGGGAAAATAAAGTAACAAGACTTTTTATTTCATTGCATCTTTACATCAACTCCTGTTCTGTTTCTTCTGTTTTTATTGGTTTCGTTCAGTTGTCGATTGCATCATGGGGGACGTCCCAATTGGGGTTCTCCCCTCTTGGCTTGGGCCCCCCACTTTTCTTGGCGATTATGATCTGGTCTACTCCCAGTACGGTGATTGCAGCCTCGGAAGCCAGCTTTATACCCCAGTGCTTCAAAAGCAAAGGGTCTAGGATGCCAGCTTCGGAGGCGTCTATCAAATCAGTGCCCTCTCCATCGGCGCTGACCCCTGCGCTGCTCTCGCCTTGCTGGTGCAGGGAGTACAGCTTCGACATCACTGGGTTGGTCTGGGTACCTGAATTATCGGCCAGAGCTCTTGTGATGGACTGCAAAGACTTGGAATAAGCGTGAATGGCGTACTGCTCTAGACCAGGAACGGATTGACCAAAATCCGCTATCTTGACTGCCAGCTGCATTTCGGTGGCCCCAGCCCCTGGCACCAGACGCGGGTCTCTGATTAGAGTGTTGTAGGTGCTCACTGCATCATTAACAGCTTCTTCAATGTTGTCTAGAAGCCTGTCTGTAGAACCACGCAGTAGGATGGTCGACATGGGGCATTCTTGGTTCTGCTTGAAAATGACCACTTGGGTGTTGCCAACCTCTTGCAGGTAGACCTTACTGCAGCTGCCGAGTTCATCTTCTGTTGGGGGGATGAGACTCAGCAAGGGGGTAGCGCCTAGAGCTTTGCACAGCCGCCTCAGATCATTCCGGGAGGTCATTTTGACCACCATTAGCTTGTACTTGTCTGCGTAGTGGAGTGCAAGGTCTCCTATCTTGGCTCCAACCACCACCACATTGACTCCTGCTTCTGCAATGTCTCTGACGTGGCTGTCCATCAAGGCCTCCTCGCCCTTTCTGAAATCCATAAATTCCCCAGCACTCTTGAGAAGCACTGTACCTTTTGTTTCAGGCTTGGCGGAGTCAAAGGCACAAGTATAGACCGCTACCTTGGCATCCTGTACAGAGTTGACGGTCCCTTCTGTTTCTCTTTTAAAGACCATGCCTTCAAGCATCACTGAATCTTCCACGCTGGCCCCGATGATTTTACAAATTCTTATGCTCTCTGCGCTAAACTCCCCAGACTTGGGTATGGCGGACACACAGCTCTTGGCTACTAGCGTGGCTAGGAAGTCTTCATACCCGTACTGCTTGCTGGCGAGGGATGGTTTGGTGGCTGCTGCAACCTCTGTCACATCTCGGATGTCCTTTAAGGACAAGCAGCTCAGGTTTTCCAGGAGTTCCAGAGCCTTATTAGATGCCACCTTGTAGCCTTCAGTGATTTCAGAAACCGAAAGCCCAAGCTTCAGAAGCTCCTCTGCGTTCTCAAGCAACGAACCGGCCAAAATGAGAACAAAGTTGGTCCCGTCGCCAATCTCCTGCTCTTGAGCCTGAGTCGCCATCACAAGCATCTTGGCTGCTGGGTGCTCCACCACTAGCTCTCTGAGAATAAGGGCGGCATCTCCAGTCACAAAGATCTTCTCTAGGTGGTTGATGACAAGCTTGTTGAGCCCGTTGGGGCCGTAGGAGGTACGCAGGCAGTGACTCAGCTGTTTGCAGGCTTCGATGTTTCTGTGGACCACTTCTTCCAAGCCGCTGTAATACCTGGCTCCTTGCTTGAGCATCTGGAGGTATCCCGGGGCTACTGGGACATGTGCAGCCATCTCTCTGTAATGAGGGAGGGCTATTATAGTGAGATTCCTGTAGTCAGGTTTGCTTAAATCACCCTTCTCTCTGTCTGCCGGTTCTATCCACGCTCATCAGCACCTGGCAAGCAGAAATGATAATGTTACAAGTTACAGCTTGAAGCTGTTTATGTGCTTACAGTACAGTACAAAATCACACACGAGCAATCAACCCATCACTGTTATAGAGCTGCCAAAATGTCCACTATCCTGAGTACAGATGTCATCCCGTGCACCGAATATATGGAATAAAAAAAAAAGCTGCTATGATTTAAAATCTTCGTTTTTTTACGATTTATAGTAAGTTAATATGTTGTGGGCGCGTCTTATTAGAACAGAAATCATTTCCCACAGTTTAAGCAGCGGGCTTTGCTTGGCGGTCCTCCGCACGGGATGATATCTCTTATTACAATATGACAAAGATTAGGAATACATACAACATTAAGGAAGCTTTGCAAAATGAGCCTAATTACTATGCAATATTCATGCCAGAATTTCGGACTTGGCAGTTCCTGTATTGAGTGGAATAAATCCAGGGCTTTTAACTGTTTTTTCGGTACGTGCATTTCAATACATTTTGGTTTTTAAGAAGAGGATTCACACTGTGGGAATGACCTCAGTAAGAATGCTTCTGTTAATAGCAAAATGAACCTGCCAGCCTAGTCTTGATGTGCCACTGTTTATCAGAGCTGTTTACTGTTCGGTACAATTTGAACAATGTATGCAATCAGCAACCAATTTCCCAATGGAATATCGGAAAGATAGTAATTGATGAACACTTTATTATTCAAAAAAACAAACAAACAAAAAAATGTATAGACTCTTCATAAAAGCCTTCAAATATAATTGAAAACATTTCAAAGTGAAGCAATATATGCATTATAAAACTGAAAAAGTACAGTGCAAAAATACTGTGGTTTACTTTTTTTAAGGGATACAGCATATTTCTATAGAAGTGGTCAGAATTAAGTGAGAGAAACTATGTACTGTTAACCTCCATTGCAATTAATCATTGCACAGAATGGACCCAATGAAGTAAAGTTTATCACCTGGGATTAACATTCTCTGAACGCCATCAGGGATGAATATCAGTTTGATCCATCCCAGGAGCTTAATTAGCCACAGTGTTTAGGTAACAAGCTAAGGTGCAGGCCCTGAGGCTCACTGCTTAAACTGTCAATGGTCAAAATGCCAATGCAAAGGGCAGTCTTATCTCCTGCCATGTTGAATGTTACACAGCATCTCCAGCGAATAGATCTGTCCCAGGAAAATGACTATCAAGCAACAAAATGAGCTCCTCTCCTACGTACATTCGTTTAGTTTTGTGTTTTTTACACTGCATTACAGCTTACGTGTCAGACAGGAATCAGCGGCCTTGGATGCTCTGGCAGTTTTAATCTTTTATCAACAATAATCCTTGTATTTTTTATAGTCTTTAAGCATGTTTATGAGGCGTGTAGGGAGACATCCTTGATAAATTATAAATGGTGTTCTGTGTACTGCTCACACCCTTGAGAAATGCATCTGCCTGGGCACTCCAGCCCCAAAGCAGAGAAAACGGCTGCTCTAGACAGCACTGCATTCATCATAGGAGATAACTCTGGGCACAAAACAAACATGTCTGGCTAGGCTGCACCAAATACATATTTTAGTTTGTTGTGAGTCTTTATATTTGGTACCCAGGTGCAGTATCTTTTATGATAAATGATGCATTCGTTCACTGGCTGTCTGGGCACAGACTAGCTGGAGCAATCTTCAATACAGCACCATTAATTATGTATTGGGAGTTTTAACCCAAGACTTGGTGTGTCCTTGTGAAGTCTACTCTGCCAGAAGCATTATATTCCATTTAATTAAACAATTAGACTTTCAGATTAACACACGTTTCAAATGTTTAAACTTTTACATATGGGAATGCTGGGAAGCACAACCCATATTTGGTAGCACGCCAACTGAGTTTCAAATAAATGACTACACTATTAATTTGACTACATGTGTGCAACACTAATGTACGGATATGAAATAGACACTGCATATTAAATAATCGTACACTAAATAAGATGAAATATTTAGACTATTTTTCATTTTTCTGATAATGGTCAAATGTTTTAAACTATTACCACCCCTAGTCAGGATGGTTAGAATATGCATTTATACCTAATTAAATAATGGACATATTGTTAACTAAAGTCAGTCATGCGTTTACGTTTGCCTGCCTTACTTTGATTCTTTAGTTTTACCATGCATATTTTGAAGAGAGGAGTCGTGTACAGTATAGGCCCATTGAGAATAATAATCCTTAGCTTATTGGCTCTTTAGAGATGCTTTCTAAGTTAACAAAATGTATCATTGAATTAAAACCAATGAAAAAGAGGGCACTTAAAATTAATTAAAGGAATAATTGATTTAAAACCTTAACTACACATTTAAGGATACAGTGTTAAATGTAGCCTGTAGTTTCTAAGTTTTATTCACAAAAGCTATCTACATTTTCCTTGCCTATATTTCTTTTGCCCTGGATATTTAAATGATCATTTTCTGCAATACGGGAATACAAGATGTTGCATCTCAAGAAAACGGCCTCCAAATAAATAAATAATTCAGATTGATAAAGCCTATTCTTTAAAATGCATTGTTCTTAAATTCTTAAAAAGTTAGACAATGGAGAATGAATTCTCTCACACTGGAATTCTTCCAGACTTAAATTTATAGACAAACAGCTTTCTCTGGGGATTAGAACATGCTGACTCTGCAGTTTCTAATGTGTAATTTCAATGGTCTTGCTTTTCCCCGGCCATAACTTACACGTATAACTTCAAATAATAAGAACAGCTCCTAGTTATCTCGCAAACCTTTTTCAAAAGATTATATAAATCAGTTGGCGTGTTTCATTTATTACGGTATATTTGACATTGGTTAGGTTTTGTTAAGATGTAACAGGATTTTTCCACAACATTCCTTCCAGGGATAAGCTTGAGGCAGGTTTTTCGGGCAATTTTGGACCAAACAGTCAATACACAGCTACAACCGAAAGCTTTGCATCACCCTCTATATAGACACACCACTTTGTGGTTTTCCATATCCCAATGAAAAACTGGCAAAAATTGCAAAATGTGACATTTCGAAATCTTACAAGAAATACTACTGTATTACTATTATGGCTTCCGGTAGACTTTTGCAATATAATTTTGTAGTTTCTTTGATTACATGATGCTAAATGAAAGATCTAAATGATGTTACTATATATATATATATATATATAAAAATAATTGTAAGAATAAATCATGGATTTGAATATAAACAATAACAAGTAGTTGTCATGCCGTCAAAAACCTAGAAATACCTCCAATGTTTTGATTCAAACACATGCTCCATTGAGAAATATATGTACAACATATCGAAACATTGGGCAGCTGGCTCTTAGAGAATAATATATATATATATATATATATATATATATATATATATATATATATATATATATATATATATATACTATTTGTATTATTATGTCCCAATCCTATCAAGCATTATACATTCTTATTGTATTAAGTTTGGAACAGTTAATTGCAAATAACTATGTGTGGCATAAAAAACTCAAATGCAAAAAAAAAACAAAAAACAGCACCCAAGCAAGCAGATTCCTCTATATAAATTATTGAGAAATAATATAAAGCAGACTGCCTACTTTCACTCTTCCATGAATCTTTAAAAGAGCACAGTATGCAAGATTGATGCGCTCCTTTAAAACGCTCACTTCTCAGAAGATGACAGTCCACAGCTTTCAGACAAGGTGCTTCTCCTGTCCCTCTGGGTAACCACAGCTTGTGAATATACAGAAAGGAGATCAAAAACTAAGACTTTACTACTGTTGCTTATGGAAGTGCCTTATGAATATGACATTTTTTTTCCTTGTTTTTTAAAAAAAAATAAAAAAATGTATGCAGCTCTGTCTGGTATGTTAACTCTATGTTAGGAATTTAGAATTGTATTAATATCTGTCGTGCAAGACTGTATGGTAAAAGAAAAATATATAATTATGACAAAAAATGGTTGGACAAAAAATAACCTTATCTATCAGCGGACCACTATGGGCAACAAGGAGGGCATTGATTTGGCAGAGAAAGGCGAGGTAATTAAATACGTGAGGGGAAGATGGGGGTGGAAATCTGCAGTCTTCTCCAGAATGCGTCATAATAGGCCTTACTTTTAAGAGTTATCCTTGTTATTTATACAGACTTGCATAGTGAAGCACATGCCAACTGACTTCCTGCTCTCCCTTATTTATATAGACTTTCAGATCTTATGTCTTGCCTATCATAACTGAAATTAGTTTGCAACAGGGATATACATCTTTAATATAAAGAATACATTATATATAGTAATTAAAAAAGATATACAGTATATATATATATATATATATATATATATATATATATATATATATATATATATATTAATTACTTTTCTTTTTCATAAAGTATTTTTAGTGGTTGATGAGTAAGTAGCCTGTTGGGTCCTGATTCTCCTTGGATATGGAGCTGTTTGCTATATAAATCCTTTGGGGCACAGCCTATTTACATAAATAGTTTTATTTTTTTTACTGACCCACTTTTTCTTCAAAATATATATTTTTGGGGGAATATTGGTGTGATGCATTTTAGTTACATTTAGTATGTTCACATAAAAAGCAGATTACGTTTATTTAAAAAAAAAAAAAAAAAAAAAAAAAAATACAATATCCCGGTAAACAATTTCACAAAAATTAAAAATACGTTTCATAAAAAACTTACCTCCACAATAAAAGACGAATGTAATACCGATACAGCACTTTCTATTTTTTTTTAATTCATATATATTTGTTAAGGAGTTGTAACCTGAACAGTAAAGAAAATAACCGTTTTTTTTTTTTTTTAAATCACATTTCGAGTTGTATTACTTACATGCACGCGCCGCTGTTCATGCGGCCGCGCGCTTCCATAGTCCCAAAGGTCGTGCTCGAGAGCGCTCCTTACCCACCTCCCCCCGTGGTTGCTATGGAGACGCGTCGGCGGCGGCAGAGATAGCAACAGAACTCAAACTGCCGATGACGACGCAGCAGTATAAACAACTACAAAATACCAGTTTAAATGTACATTTTTCTTTTATAAAGGAGTGAAACGAAACTGGCCATGAATGAATAACACCCGACTCTGCCTATTTATGAACATAATTTTTCAGGAAAAAAAAACAGGTGAGGATGCGTATGTTAACGGGGTATGTCTGTTTGGTTTCGGGCTGTTTTGCCCCACGCTTACTTAAAAACAAGTGCAACAGACATTAATTTGTAAACATTAAATATTACATACAGGTGTCGTGTTATTTTGTGGTACGCATTAAAAAGTGGTACACCGTGTACGGCGCTAACTATACCGAAGTTTTAATACAAACATGACAAAATATAATACTTAGCTGTACCCAATACGTAGGTATGGACAGGGGAGTTACCTGTATTTTGTTTGCTTAATAAAGCTTTGTATACAGGTTTACTCTGCTTAGAGAAAAGAAAAAGTTTATAAGAAAATATATATTTTATAATTAAATATTGTGAACAGCACAGTTAAAGCATAGGGAAGCATTGTAAAGCACAGAGAGGTCTGGTAAAGCATAGGGAAGCATTGTAAAGCACAGAGAGGTGTGGTAAAGCATAGGGAAGCATTGTAAAGCACAGAGAGGTGTGGTAAAGCATAGGGAAGCATTGTAAAGCACAGAGAGGTCTGGTAAAGCATAGGGAAGCATTGTAAAGCACAGAGAGGTGTGGTAAAGCATAGGGAAGCATTGTAAAGCACAGAGAGGTGTGGTAAAGCATAGGGAAGCATTGTAAAGCACAGAGAGGTCTGGTAAAGCATAGGGAAGCATTGTAAAGCACAGAGAGGTCTGGTAAAGCATAGGGAAGCATTGTAAAGCACAGAGAGGTCTGGTAAAGCATAGGGAAGCATTGTAAAGCACAGAGAGGTCTGGTAAAGCATAGGGAAGCATTGTAAAGCACAGAGAGGTCTGGTAAAGCATAGGGAAGCATTGTAAAGCACAGAGAGGTCTGGTAAAGCATAGGGAAGCATTGTAAAGCACAGAGAGGTCTGGTAAAGCATAGGGAAGCATTGTAAAGCACAGAGAGGTGTGGTAAAGCATAGGGAAGCATTGTAAAGCACAGAGAGGTCTGGTAAAGCATAGGGAAGCATTGTAAAGTACAGAGAGGTCTGGTAAAGCATAGGGAAGCATTGTAAAGCACAGAGAAGTGTGGTAAAGCATATTAAACATGACAAACCAGGCTAAACTATGGTAAAACTGCCATAGTTAAACTGGTAAACCTTATAAGGGTATATACAAATCAAAGTTTAAAATAGTATTTAGGCCTATATATAAATTTTACCATTTTTTTTAATATGCTGCCATACCTATCTAGGCTTTAAAATGCTTACCAATGCAGTACTATGCATTCAGTTCGGGTCAAATGTTAAGTGAATGCCTAAATGTTTTGAAGTAAAGTAATAAACTAAACTGAGGAAAGGTTTCAAGTTTAAACGAAAACACACCTAATTGAGAGCTAATAACAAACTGCTTCACCTAAAGCCTTAGCTATTGCATCAACATACAACTTATTTATAAACTCAGAGTATTACAGTCTTTTTTCAGAGAAAGAGAAAGAGAGAGAGAGAGCACTGTTGGCAGTGAACGATGGCGGACTCCGTGAAACTCGGCACCCGTCCCAGGTCTTCCAAGTCTCCCAGGACTCCCAGGTCTTCCAGGTCTCCCAAATCCCCCAAATCTCCGAAGTCTCCCAGGTCTCCAAAGTCCTCCAGCAGAAGGAAGACAGCCGCACAATCTTCCAAAGGACACTCTCCTCGACCCGGGTCCACACCGACCCCGGCAGATCCAATCAAGGATCCGGAACCGCAGCCGACAGGTGAGAGTCCTCCACGCCTGTCAGCGCTTTCTGATTCTCGGTGTGTTCCTTTGCCTCTGTCAGCTTCTCATTCTAGCAGAGGCTGACTTAAAGAAAGCTCAGGAGATGGGGGGGGGGGGGGGAGGAGGTACGGAGCTGTGCTGGGGGCAGAATGACAGTTTGTAGCCCCAGCACAGTAGCTTGCTGACCAGGTCACACTTGAACTGAAGACCAGATCCTTTTCTTGAGCTCTTCTGGAAGAGGTGGGCTTGCTGGTCCAGTGGTTAAAGAAAAGGGCTTGTTACCAGGAGGTTCAAAACCCAGCTCAGCCACTGACTCGCTCGGTGTGTGACCCTGAACTAATTAACCTCTTTGTGCTCCGTCCTTCAGATGAGACGTAAAACAAACGATGTCCTATTGGAAGTGACTCTGCAGCAGCAGTTGTGGATGCATAGCGCACCCCCAAGTCTCTGTACATTGCTTTGGATAAAAGCGTCTGCTACATGACAAATTAATAAGAGGTGGAGAAGACAGTACAGTGAGGGAGCAGACTCTATCACTCTTCCATAAGAGGCAGAGCAATGCAGCCTAATGATCCTCTGGAAATGTTCTGTTTCAGTGCAGATAGTCACTAAATATTCCAGTTGAAGACCCATTATAATTCAATTACTCGTTTCCTTTTTCATTCCCCGTCAACATTTTAATTTCGCTTAAAAAAACCTATTATTTTAAATGTGCAGAAATACAAAGTGGTGGCGGTGGATCACCCCGTGTTTGCCTTTTCACTGCTCTGTGGGGATTTATACGCTGAAGATAACAGACCTGGAGGGTTGATACTGTTTATTAGATTAACCAGGAAAGATGAGCTGTTCATGACCTCACTGTTGAGCAAGGATAGTTATTTTTTTTGTTTGTTTTTGTTCTTGTGTTACAGAGAATGCAGCTGTTGGGGTGACAGAGCAAACCGAAAACCCAGAAATTACACCCACTCTGGTCATAGAAGAACCAGATCTGGTAAGTTCTGCAGTAATAGAGAAAAAATATGTAACTTTTTTTTTTCATTTCCGGAAACATTTCAAAGTAATTTTACACTCGTTTAGTGCACCCCCTCCGATAACGGGATTTTGTATTTCAGACACTAGTGTCAGGTTACATAACAGGGCTTCAATCAAATGTTCAAAAAATCTTAAGCCATTTCAGCCACAGTACTGTATATGTTTGTTTTCACCATAGATATAGAGGCTCCAAATGTAGCTTTGATTGAAAAGCCTGTAACTGATTTATTGTACTCTGTCTGAGGAATTCATCTGCAGCAATACATCCAAACAGTAATATTTCGTTTGTGGCAATCCTAAATTGTTCATCCCCTTTTTAAACCGTGGTGACTTTTACAAGCATTATAAATACCTGTTTTTTGTTTACTGTGAGGTTCGCTGTGAGTGGGGTCGTTCCCACATTAAAACAAAAAATTAAAATAAAATAAACTGCTGGTCTGTATTAAACCTGCATACAGTGAAGATTTTTCTTTTCTTTGGACATGGAAAAGTTATGATGTGGGGAAACAGACTTAGGACAGAGGGAAGGAGACACTTCTTTATACCGGCGAGTGGTGAGGGGATGGAATGGGTTTCCTAGCCGTGTTGCTCATGCAGAATCATTGGGATCCTTTTAGACCCACCTTGACGAGGTTTTGGGATCAACCAGCTGCTAGGAACCTGGACAGACACCTCCTCCTCTCGTTCATACATTTTCTTATGATCTGTACGAACAACCTTAAAATGAGACATTATGTGTCAAAGCAACACGGATCTGCTCATCATAAAACGTTTTTTTTTCTTTTATAAAAAGCGTAAGAACCCTGGGCTTGAGTGTTGTTTTCCCTTCCACAGAAGCCCCTGTTTAAACAGAGGGTGGTTCTCAGCGGCATGGAGGATGCTGTGTGGCTGGAGGAGCACGATAATATCCTGGAGAAGTTCATTGGAGACCCCGCACTGAGACTGCTGGTCGTATACCTGGACTCCTACGCAGGGCTGCGATTGGAGTTCTTCATACCAACACAGGTAATACCGCCAGGGTAGGGGAGCTGGAATCACACCACTAAACTCAGCAGGCTAAAAAGCAGCCCTTACAAATGCTTCCCCATTGCAAAGCATAGACAAGTAGTAAATTTAACATGATACACTAATATAAAGTTGCTTTGCTGTGACCCTTGTAAAAGTGTAGTAAAGACCAGAGAGGTATGGTAAAGCATATTAAAAAACAAGCCATGGTAAACTAACTCTTATACAAGCTTCCCATTGTGAAAGCATTTAAAAGTGTAATAAAGCACAGTGAAAGCATGGTAAAGCATAGGGAAGCATTATAAAGCACAGAGAGGTATGGTAAAGCATAGGGAAGCATTATAAAGCACAGAGAGGTCTGGTAAAGCATAGGGAAGCATTGTAAAGTACAGAGAGGTGTGGTGAAGCATAGGGAAGCATTGTAAAGCACAGTGAAAGCATCGGGAAGCACTGTAAAGTACAGAGAGGTATGGTAAAGCATAGAGAAGCATTGTAAAGCACAGAGAGGTATGGTAAAGCATAGGGAAGCACTGTAAAGCCCAGAGAGGTTTGGTAAAACATATTAAAATACATGACAGACCATGGTAAATGCATTGTACAGGATAACCATGGGAAAAAGCATGGGAAAAGCTGTCAAATTGGCCTGCAAAAATCCCATGCTAAAGTTTTGTAACGTCAGCCTTACAACCCGTACCTATAGAAACCAAGTCTGCCTGCTCTGTTTGTTTCCCAGGTCACTGACCAGCTGACGTACTTCATCAGGAAGGAAGGCCAGCGGATCACGGCCCAGGGGTTTGAGCGCGAGGTGCAGTTCGGGACGGTGCGGGCGGGCCACACCGAGAGCCTGCTCAGACTCATGAACGGGATCTACGCTCCGCAGATATTCGACAACAACACCTGGCCGGACAGCATCAGGAACAACTTCTCTGCTCACCTGCACCGCTTCCTCGCCAGCCTGACAGGTGAGCCTCTGAGGGGAGGGATGGGGGGGGGGGGGGGGGAGGCTGTATTTGCAAAGCGTTTTACTCCCGTCTTTAATTAAATCCAGGTTTTTTTTGTTTTTTTTTTGAGGAAAAACTGTTGATTTTATAAAGCTAGATCCGAACGACGTAAGCGCAACTGTTCATGGCCTTTTACACAACACACTAAAGCGTTTTTTTTCTTCTCAGGTTTGTATCTTTTACCTGTACATGGAATCTACCTGTACATTGCTACATAATCTTTCAACATACACATGTCCACCAGATTTGACCTGCAGGATTTCTCCTTACACTAAATAATTAGGGGTTGCAACGCAACATTATTGCTTACGATGGATTCCGTATCCAAATCACATCTTCGTTCGAGTGCAGTTGCATTGGATTTATTGAAATGTCTTGTTTTGATGCACCTCAAAGCTGTTGACACGCTCATTTCCCCAGACACCCGGTACAAGCTGCAAGGACACACTGTGCTGTACATCCCTGGGGAGGCTCTCAAACTGAAGCCTGTCATCGCAGCCAAGGATAAAGAGCTTGTTCAGAGACTGGAAAGTAAGTAGAGAAAAGCCTCATGGTTACAAGCATGCTGGAGGGAATGCAGGCTGTTCATAAGACTAAAATGCTTGTTACTCTGAAACTCTGGTTTTCAATTATTTAAGCAGATTTGTGCACCCCTGGCATAGATGGGCTGCATGTACAGCTGTGGCCAAAAGTTTAGCATCACCTAGAATGTTAGGATTGAGACATCATTTAAAAAAAAAACAAAAAAAAACAATATGAACATAATTTAGATATTTTATTTAACATCATGTAAATCAAAGAAACTACTAAATGGTATCGCAAAAGTTTACTGGAGGTATTTCATGTTAGATTTCGAAATGTCACATTTTCCAATTTTTGTCAGTTTTTCGTTTATGGGAAACTACAAAGCGGTATGTATTCAGTATGTTAACGTAACATTGTTCAGCAGGTTTCATTCGACTTTATGAAGCAAAATTAGTCAATTGATGCAAAACGTTTGGCCATAGCTGTGTGTTCACAGCCCCCTTGCACAAGTTTAAGATCCCCTGTCTCTGCTGTGGGCTCTCCTCAGCTGCGATGATCCACTGGACCCGTCAGATCAAGGAGGTTCTGAGTGCTCAGGAGGCAGTGGAGACCGGGGACAACTCGGGCCCGCTGGAGGAGATCGAGTTCTGGAGGAGCCGCTGTGCCGACCTGACCGGGATCAGTGAGCAGCTGGACAAGCCCGGGGTTAAGCACATCCGAACCATCCTGGAACTTTCCAAGTCCTCCTACGTGACGCCCTTCTGCAAGCTCTCCAAGCAGATCCAGGTAACAGGGCAGGGCAGGTGTGGACTGCAGGTTCGGGGTGAGAAGCTCACGCGGGCGCTGGCAATCAGTCCTGTGTTTCAGAACCACCCCTCGTCGATTGAAATAGCCTGTAGGTTTTACTAAGGAATTGTTTGCAGCTGTACAGTAGGATAATAACTTTTATTTTATTTTTTTTAATTATCATTAACAGGGGCCTGGTCGCTCATTGCTCCTGATCATTTTAGTTTTTAGTTCTGAAACCCAGGACTGGATGTCAGACTAGTGCGGGTTTCTAGCTCCGAATGGTTAATGGCTGGCATTTCCATAGCTGTAAGATAAAGGGTTTTGATTTCGTTCTCTGTAACTGCCGTTGCTCTGTGGTGTACAGACACAGTTTGCTCGGCCCTTACAGCTACGGACAAAAATTTTGCATGACCCTCTATATAGAATTAACAAATTTTGCTGGAATGAAACCTGCTAAATAATGTTACGTTAAAATATTGAATTACATCCTGCTTTGTAGTTTTCCTATATGCTTAATGAAAAACCGTCCAAAATTGAAATTTCAAAATCCAACTTGAAATACTACTGGACTACTATTACGGCTTTTTGCGATATCATTTTGTTGTGATTACATGATGTTAAATAATAAAAGATCTAAATTACGTTCATATAGTTTTTTTTTTTTTTTAATTATGACTCAATCCTTCAAATTCTAGTTGATGCAAAGCTTTTGTCCCTAGCTGTGCACTAACGGTTGCTTTTCTGCGCCTCTTGCTCTGTGTTTGTTTTCAGGACGGGTCGTTGCAGGCTCAGTCCAACCTCTCGTTCCTGTCTATCATGGGGTCTCCCTGTGAGGAGCTGGCTAAGCTGAAGCCGCGTGACATCCCAGACAAGCTGCCTCATCTCCTCAGCCTTATCCGAGTCATCTGGGTGAACTCAGTCTACTACAACACACGGGAGAGGCTCACCTCCCTCTTCCGCAAGGTATGTGTGTGTGTGTGTATAGTTAGGGTGTGATTTTATATAAATGTATATATATTTATAGCTATGACCAAAAGTTTTGCATCACCTTGAATTTTAGGTTTGAGACATAATAAAAATAAATAAATAAATAAATGTTATATATATATATATATATATATATATATATATATATATATATATAT
Organism: Acipenser ruthenus; assembly: GCF_902713425.1. NCBI lineage: Eukaryota > Metazoa > Chordata > Actinopteri > Acipenseriformes > Acipenseridae > Acipenser > Acipenser ruthenus. The sequence continues at coordinate 68,533 of NC_081238.1, forward strand.
ATATATATACACACACACACAGGGTGATTAGAAAGTAAGTTTACCACGTCAATGAAATGATATGGTGTGTTGATGTGGTAAACCTATGTACATATACATATATATATATGTATATATTTATATAGTGTGTGTATATATATATATATATATATATATATATATATATATATATATATATATATATATATATATATGAACATCATTTTATTTAACATTATGTAATCAAAGAAACTACAAAATGATATTGCAGAAGTCTACTGGAAGCCATGATAGTAATACAGTAGTATTTCATTTTAAATTTCAAAAGATCACATTTTTCCTTAAGTATATGGAAAACTACAAAGCGGTATGTAATTCAGTATGTTAACATAACATTATTCAGCAAGTTTAATTAGACCTTAAAATTAGTTAATTCTATAGGGTGATGCAAAACCTTTGGCCATAGCTGTGTGTGTGTGTATATATATATATATGTATAATAGTGGTAATTGGGATATGCATGCATAGTACAGTAAAACATATCAAAATATAGTACAGTAAAAGATACCACATTAATCCTTATAAAGGTTTCATAAGAACATTCCTTTTACTGCAGCACTACAGTATATGATGTTAATTCACATGCGTGCTATCTTTTTACATGTGAGACGTTTTTAATAAATTGCCATAGCAAAGTGTGCTAAAACACGGCGACAAAGAATGGCACAGCACAGCACAGCACAGAAAGTTCTCCGAATCACCGGGCGAGCACGTGCAGGGCCAGAAAGGAAGTGGCGCTGAAAAAGTGTTGTGTGTTTGATTTTTTTTTTTTTGTCACGTGACAGCTGAGCAACGAGATCATCCGGCTGTGCTGCAAGGAGATTTCCCTGGAGCGGATATTCGAGGGGTACATCGTATCCAGCAAGCAGAGCCTCAATGAGTGTGTGCGCTGCTGCATGGCCTGGAAGCAGCACTACCTTCACATCTCCCAGCTACATCACAAGTAGGACCCTGCGTAGCGTTACTCCAGGGATGGGAGTAAGACTCCCCCTCTTGCATAGCAGTTTCACCCATTCCAGGTTTTACTACTACAAGCTTGATTAACCACAGTGTGCATAGGTAACAAGCTCAGGTGTGTCTTAACAGAGATGGAAATAAGACTCCTGTTACATAGCAGTTTCACCCATTCCAGGTTTTATTACTACGATCTTGATTAGCCACAGTGTGTATAGGTAACAAGCCCCCCTGTGTTTTATTAAACTCACAGTAAAACTAGGAATGCATCAAACTTCTATGCAAAGGGAGTCTTAGTTCCATCCCTGTTCTCCCTTTAGGGTGGGGAGTGTGAGGTTCAGTCAAAACAATACAGTGTTTACAGTATGTTGATATTGCGTGTTCAATGTCTTTAAATGACACACAGTGAGTGACAGAATGATTAATGGTCACTGCCAACCGTCGAGCCTGTTTTTTTTTTTTATTCCTCTGGCAGTCCCTTTTGTTCAGTGATTCCAGACGTTATTTAATTTAGTGACTTAATGAAATTAGGTTTTCAAATCAATGTATTTAAATGATTTCACCCCACTTGTATCCCGATTAACACATTTGGCTGTCAAGATGAAACCCCTGGGTTTTTGGCTGCCAGGCTGTGGTGAAAAAAAAAAAAAAAAAATCTTTGTTTTTTTTTTAAATTATAAAATCATTATTTTACAAGCGCTTATATAAACTAAAAAAAAAAAAAAAAAAAAACACACGCAAAAAAAATCCTTAATGTTCTCTTACACCAAAGTCATTTGTGTAAATGTGATGAAATGTGAGTCCGACCAGGTCCTTCAGAGCAGCTCAGTGAAAGAGCCCGCTTAATAACGGCATTCTGAGTTATGCTCCCTCTGAGCAGAGATTTCATCTGTGATCAGAGTGAGCAGAAAAATCCTCGCTCTGAGCCGCTCAGTAACTTAACACACCCAGTGTCAATGTGAAATCCTACCGGTCTTCTCATTCTGGTTGATTGGAACGCCTGTCCAGTTCCAAGGCTGACCCGTTCTGTGTTTTGACAGGTGCTCATCCACAGGCTGGGTTTTGGATCAGACCAGTATTTTTGCACAGGTGGACGCTTTTATGCAACGCTGTAAAGACTTGCTGGAGGTAGTAAACAACGCTGTTACTTTCTACTTTTGCAATGAGATTTTTTCTGTAACTTTTTTTTTTTTTTTCTTACAATGACCAGGAATTAAGATTGTTATTGAATACGTGCATTTTGTTTTTGTTACTGTTTTATTTAGGGGGTAAATTACAGATACTGTAAAACAGAGTCTGTGGCAATGATATTTTGGTGATCTCCCAACGGGCTCATTTACGACAACAAATATTAACACAAAATTTGTGAAATGTTTTCATGCTTGCAAAGATTTAATATTTTACAGCATTTACCTTATTAATTAATAACTGTGCTTTATTTTATCTTTAACAAACCCGTGGTTTAATAAATTAACGAAAACCGCAGTAATTTATGTTTTATGTTTTATGATTCATCTTTTTTTTTTTTTTTTTTTTACTTCTTATTCATTGTGTTTCATGTTGTTTGCTGTGACGGTGTAGTGAGCCTCGTGCCAGGTCGTCATTGTAAATGAGAATTTATTCTCAATTGACTCGTCTGGCTAGATAAAGGTTTTGATTGATTGCTTGATAGTGTTTCATGCTATGCGAAGCACAAGAAAATAGTTTTGAAATGGAGAAGACACCGGCCAAAACGTTTGTCTGCTTGAGTTTGTTACGGTGTTTCTTTTCTCCACTCCCAGGTGTGTCAGTGCCAGCAGCACTTTGCCCGGCGAGAGGAAGGGAACCAGACTCCGCTGCCCTGCTTCACCGGGCACAAGGGACCAGAGATCGCCCGCAGCTTGCTGGAGATCGAGGGCACTTTCGAGAAGAACCTGCTCATCCTCAAAGCCGCCAAGAAGACCATCTTGGACGTCAAGAACACGTCCTGGCATGACGATTACAACAGGTTAGACTTGCTGCGCTGCCCTCTATTACAGATATTTAAAAATGATATAATGATGACCATACAAAACAAAAGAGAATATAGGTACACAGGGCTTGAAACTGGCACTAGCCCTGCATCCCCTGTCCTGGGTTTCAGAACTCCCCTTGTTTAGGTATATTATTGAAATGACCAGTCGGGAGTTTGAACAGTGAGGCTGTAGGTTTACTAATAAGAGTTGTTCATGCAGCTTTAAGAGAGGAACGATGCATTTAACATTAAACCCCTATATTTAACTGGCACCCGTAGCCTTATATGCAGGTGTGACTTAAATGCAGGTGATTGGTGGTCCGGTGGTTAAAGAAAAGGGCTTGGTACCAGGAGGTTCCCGGTTCAAGCATCGGCTCAGCCACCTGCGCACTGTGTGCGTGACCCTGAGCAAGTCACTGAACCTCCTTGCGCTCCGTCCTTCGGATGAGACGTCAAACAAACAAGGTCCTGTTGGAAGTGACTCTGCAGCAGCAGCAGCAGTTGTTGATGATGCATAGTTCACCCCCCTAGTCTCTGTAAGCCACTTTGGATAAAAGCGTCTGCGGAACGACTCATTCATATTAATAATTAGTAATAATAATTATGGCTAAAATGGCTTCCCCTTTTAACCACAGCAGTTTTTATAGTGAAATGTGTTGTTTTTTTTGTGTGTGTGTTGTGCAGGTTCCGGTCAAATATGAAAGACCTGGAGGTGATGATGCAGAACCTGATCACCACTGCTTTCGAGACGGTCACCACGGTGGAGCAAGGAGTGAAGCTGCTGGACGTCTTTCAGCACCTGTCTGCACGAGAGGTCAGTCTGTGTGTGTGTGTATGTTTGGACTCATTTATAGTGCTTGCAGAGGGGGAAAAACAAAATCTGACAAATCCTACCTTATAAGACACAGGGACTTGTCTCCATAATGTTTTAAAATATATTTTAAACATAAAAAAAGGTATTAAAACTTTCAATGCAGCAGGAGTATTTACTTGAGCCCCAACTTTCATTGTTATGTTTAACCCCTGTGCTCCACTGGAGCTTAAAATAAAAACTCTACACTATATGGGAATCAATGCAAAGTCCTTAAACTCTATTTTGTATGAGTGTGTGTGTGTGTTCATGTGTGTGTGTGTGTGTGTGTGTGTGTGTGTGTGTGTGTGTTCATGTGTGTGTGTGTGTGTGTGTGTGTGTGTGTGTGTGTGTGTGTGTGTCCCTTACAAAAATGTACTGCTGTTTATACCACGGTAAAAACTTAGAGAGAAACAGCTCTCTATCCAAAGAGAATCAGGATCCAACAAGATACTCATCAATCACTCGAAATACTTCATGAAGAATAAAAAGCAACCGCTGAACTGAAAACTCACCATTTTAATAATTAGCCCTAACGTTTCGGCTTCCGCCCTCATCGGACAGCATGGTAGAAATAGCCAGGTAGACTGAGCCAGGTTGATATGGCGGGGGGGATCTTTTTTTATGGGATGTTATGTTTGTGTCACTCACTCAGGCAATCAAACGCACCATTGACAAGAAGACAGTGGATGTGTATGCCCTCTACAATGACGAGCTGAGCCGGGTCAGCAGAGAGTTAAGCAGGAAGATCTGCATTCTGCCGGCCCACATGCCACAATACGCAGGACAGGCGCATTGGGCCAGAGTACTGCGCCGGCGCATCGAGAGACCAATGGAGGTAGGGCTGAGGTCACGACCAGCGTTTCCTCCCCCTCTGGGTCCCGTAATACCAGAGCACTTCAGGACACTGGGGGGGGGGGGGGGGGGTCAGCTGGTCAGGCAGGGGCCCTCAAATCAAGTGGGGTCCAAATGGCTCATCTCTGCATCTCACGCCATAATCATCAATACAAAATATATATATATATATATAACTGCAGTGTACAAAATTGAAGGCATATGAAAGAAAAGGTTTTTAAAAAATGTACACAAAAGAATATAAAAAAAAATTTTATTTTCAGGACGTTTCGGGCAAAAGCCCTTCTATACATATATATATATATATATATATCTATCACTATTCTCAAATACACTGGCTTGGGGTTTAGCCCTGAACTGCTGAACACGATTCGGTTAGATATGAAGAGGAATTATTTTGGTAACGCAATCATTCTTGTTCATTTCCTGTTCAATTGTTTTATTTAGATTTTTAAATTTTTTTTTTATTATTATTATTATTATTATTATTATTATTATTATTATTATTATTATTATTATTATTTACTGTTGTTTCTGAATTTTTTTACTACTTCTTGATACAGCATACTTATTGAGATACCCGTGATATTAAAGGTTGCTATAACAGTAAAACACATTGAAATGACTGCAGATCCTGTCGAAGGCTCACTACGTGCCGCAGATCGGCTTGGGTGTGGAGACGAGGGCCGTGTACAAGCAGCTGCTGCAGACTCTGGATGAGCTGGTGAGGAAGATCTTCACAGACTGGACCCAGGGACTGGACCGGCAGTGTGAGAGGAGACTGGACACCCCCCTCCTGATCCGCAGTGCTGAGAAGCCCGGCATGCTGGACGTCAACTTCGACAAGTGAGGGAGCGGCATGCACCAGACCATTTACTGGATTGTTATTTAAAAAAAAAAAAAAAAAAAATGTTTGTTAAACCTCCCCCCGCCCTCTGCCTCCTTTAACAATTTATTCCAAGATATCTCCAAGTGCCTTTTGATTTATTAATGGTATTAATGTGTGTGTGTGTATATGTGTGTGTGTGTCTGTGTGTGTTTTGTGTGTGTTTGTCAGGAACCTGCTGAAGATGTTTAATGAGATCCACTACTGGGAGCGTCTGCTGTTTGAGATCCCCCATTACGTGGCGGAGGTGTACCATCGCAAAGAGGACCTGAGGAACCTGCGGGAGAATGTGTTGCTGGTGGTCCGAGACTACAACAGGTGAGACCTAGTCATTATAGACAAGCACCCTTAAAGAGCTCCCCATAGTAAAAGCATAGCAAAGTGTAATAAAGCACGGTGAAAGCATGGTAAAGCATAGGCAAGCATTGTAAAGCACAGAGAGGTCTGGTAAAGCATAGGGAAGCATTGTAAAGAACATAGATGTATGGTAAAGCATAGGCAAGCATTGTAAAGCACAGAGAGGTCTGGTAAAGCATAGGGAAGCATTGTAAAGCACAGAGAGGTCTGGTAAAGCATAGGGAAGCATTGTAACGCACAGAGATGTGTGGTAAAGCATAGGGAAGCATTGTAAAGCACAGAGAGGTCTGGTAAAGCATAGGGTAAAGCACAGCAAGGTATGGTAAAGCACAGAGGTAATTGTATGTATTAATACTTGTACTGTGATTGTTGAAATGTATTTGTGTTTACGACTGTAAGTCGCCCTGGATAAGGGCGTCTGCTAAGAAATAAATAATAATAATAATTTAATAAACATGGCAAACCAGGATAAACTATGGTAAATGCATATTATAACCATGGGAAAAGCCTGGTGAAACTACAGAAATACCATGGTAAACTTTTTTAAGGACAACTGTGTTCCAAATAGGGCCATTATTAGAATGTGTTATTAATTAATTCATGTTTTTTTGTTGTTTTTTTTTAATCGCAGGATCATCGAAGTTCTGTCCAGTGAGGAGAGGGGTCTGTTCCGCGAGCGGATCCGGTTCCTGGATAAGAAGATCCAGCCCGGGCTTTCCAAGCTCCTCTGGTCCTCCAAAGGGGCTTCGAACTACTTCATTCAGGAGTGCAGGCTTCACGCCAGCAAGGTGAGCTACAGAGATCCGTGCACTAGATGGCGCTGGTTTGTATTGAACTGGTTTTATTTTTACATAATAATTGCCTCTCCATAAAAATGCCAAACTTTTATAAGGGTAAGGTCAATTTGAATACACCCCTTAGAAGTATGGGAATATTGTTTGCATTCCGAGGATTGAAAACCGGGATGCGTCAAAACCCTCTCCACTGATCTCCCGACCCAGGAGCTGGTGGAGCCAGTGGCTCTTCGATTACAGACACAAAACAAAAGTGTTCCAGATGCATTTCACAAACTACAAAAAAGAAACACAGTCAATGTGAAATCTGGCTAGTCTTCTCAAACGAAGTCTGCTGTGATTGTTTTTGTTTTTTTCAGGTGCAGCTGATGGTGGACGAGTACAAGTCAGCGAACCTGCTGGTGTCGCAGTGCGCCCGTCAAATCAGCGAGCTGCTGCTGGTGCGAGTGGACGGCAAGCGCGTCTACAAGGACCTGGAGTTCGAGCAGGACCAGCAGGGGCAGCGTGACAGCGTCCTGAGCAAGCTGCAGAGCGTTCACCAGGACATCGTCAACACCATGGCGCGCACCTACGAGACCTTCAAGAACGACGGGCAGGAGGTACCACCCGCCCCCCTCTCTCCTCCCCGCGCTCGCCCCCCGTTTATCAGGGTGTTGGTTTGATTTGTTTAGGAAATCCCTAATATTTACAGTCATGTGTAACCTGTTTAACAGACTACTGTACCATCAAGTTCCTCCGATGTTTTCTCTCTGCTGTAAAATAAAGCCAAGCCGCTGATGTTGTGATCTTGAGACATACTAAAAGAAACTTAAATTCGATGACAAACGTTTCCGCTCAAAGTCTTTTTCAACGTGACGAATGGAAAGTACTTCTAGGCAAAACGTTTGTCACTGAATTTTAGTTTCGGGTTTTTACAGAGTGCTAGACCTCTAGCCGAAAGGAAGACACCGAGAAAGACTTCTGGTCGAATGAAAGACATTGAAAAAATACTCCAAGTCGAAACGTGTCTCATTGAATTTTAGTTTCTTTCAGCATTTCTAATTTTTCAGCAGGTGTTTAACAGTTGTGGAAGATTTGATTGATCGAACATGTAACGCAATAAAATATAAAAAGGTCCTTATGTACCCTTTAACTTGTTTATTACTGCTACAGGTGCAACAGCACTGGCTGAACTACACAGACCAGATGGACCGCATGGTGGAGGAGGCCTTTCGGCTCAACATCAAGTGGTCACTTCAGGAGCTGGCCAAAGCCATCAATGGGGACAGCAAGACCACTCCCAACCCCCTGTTCAGAGTTATGGTGGTACTGCTCAGCGACCTGCCAGGCTCCACCGCTCAGGTACCAGAGATCCCACTGGCACAGTGTAGTGCAGCACAGAATACAATGCAATTTCAATGTGGCGGTGTCTGTGCCAAAGCATTACAAAGTGATAGTGTACATACTGTAGGTAATAGTGTTGGTACAGCAAAGCATATTTAAAAAATAAATAAATAAAATGGGAGAGCATGGTAAATGTGTAGCATAACCATGGGAAGCCTGCAAAATCAGAGTGCACATTTGCCAAATTTAACAAATGTAACTTCTTTAAAAGATGTCAAAGGGATCTTTCAGGTTAAACTAAATAATTCCATAAATATTACTTCTTGTGCATTTCTCAAACGTGCCGTTTTTTTGATTACACGATGTTAAATAAAATATCTAAATTCTGTTTATATTTTATTTAATTATTTATTTATTTTTTTTAATAACGGTATGACTCAATCCTAAAATTCAAGGGCAAAACTTTTGGCCATATCTGTAGACAGGACCTCAACTAACATTTTGTGTGTCTGTGTGTGTCTGTGTGTGCCTGTGTATACCTGTGTGTGTCTGTATGTGCCTGTGTGTGTCTGTGTGTACCTGTGTGTGCCTGTGTGTGCCTGTTGTGTATTTCAGGTGGAGTTTTCCCCTACTTTATCCAACCTGGCGAACATCGTCAACAGCATTTGCAGCCAGCTCATCAGCACCATCTCCATCTTCAAGCGCCTCCCTGACCTCCTCACCAAGAGCAAGTCTCAGAGAGAGCCCATCCACGTGATCATCGGTGAGTCTGACACCCCCGGAAACTTCAAACACCCCGAAACACCAAGCCACCACCCCTATGCATCATGCAGGCTGTGTTCATAGGGTAATAAGGAGGCAGTGTGGTCCAGTGGTTAAAGTCCAGGGGCTTGTAACCAGAAGGTCACCTGTTCAAATCCCACCTCTGCCACTGACTGACTCACTGTGTGTGACCCTGAGCAAGTCACCTCACCTCCTTGTGCTCCGTCCTGCGGATGAGATGTTAAATCAATGTCCTATTGGAAGTGACTCTGCATATAATGCACAGTTCACAGCCTGCCTCTGTAAAGCGCTTTGTGATGGTGGTCCACTATGAAAGGCGCTATATAAAAAAAATATATATATTATATTATATTAAATCAGATGGCCACACCCCGTTGCCTATCACACAAAATGATCTGAATTACCTTTGCTTAAAGACATTTCACACCTGAAATAAACAGGGCGACTCGATATTCACGATCACCCCTTCGGCACACCCTGTGTTATCCCGTTTTGATTTTCCAGAGCGCGATGACGACATCAAAAAGATCCAAGCCCAGATCAGTGCGGGCATGGCAGCCAACGCTGCGCACCTGCAGAGCTACCAGAAGACCTGGGACACGTACCGGGAGATCTGGGAGATCAACAAGGACTCCTTCATCCGCAGATACCAGCGGCTCAACCCCCCAGTGTCCTCCTTCGACGCTGACATCGCCAGGTCAGGCCTTCCAAACTTCTTTCAAAACTGTTACTGAAACTAGGGGGAGGTGGTCAGCTTCCCCAGCAGTATTAAACATGTTCAAGGGGCCTTTTCTTATTTTATGGTTAGCGGAGCAGCAGTGTGGAGTAGTGGTTAGGGCTCTGGACTCTTGACCGGAGGGTCGTGGGTTCAGTCCCAGGTGGGGGACACTGCTGCTGTACCCTTGAGCAAGGTACTTTACCTAGATTGCTCCAGTAAAAACCCAACTGTATAAATGGGTAATTGTATGTAAAAATAATGTGATATCTGTATAATGTGAAATAATGTGATATCTTGTAACAATTGTAAGTCTGCTAAGAAATAAATAATAATAATAATAATAATAATAATAAAATGGTTATGGTTAGCGAACTCCAGAGGAAAAATAACCCATTTCATTTTGTGCTGGTTCACTGCAACATGTTTTCTGAGCTGCAGTGTCTTTTTTTCATTATTGCACTGCTTTTTCATGTGTAAGTGAGATAGATAGATAGTGAAATGAAAAGGGAGCTCTGTATTTGGTAACACATGTAACCAAAAAGAAAAGCCATTGTTAAGAGGCCCTCTATAAATCATGCGACACATATTTGTGTGTAGGGCTGTGGTCTGCATTCTGTTGATCTAAACAGAGGCACATCTAAATGCGAGTTCTGTGCCCATCTTTTTTAAAATTCTAACTCAAGATAATTTGCACTTTCTCTGATTGCTTCGTAAACATTATTTTTACAAAATGATTCTCGTCAAGCCGTCTACCAATTTTTCTTTCTTTTTTTTTTTTAGTACCTCTGTCAATACACAATCACTGAAAATAATAGATTTGAAGTTGGTACTGAGTGTCTTTATCGATTTCTCTGAACGGAGCCAGTGTAAAAGGAATGCTTGGCACAAACAGCTCCCTGAGTAAAATATATATTGTATTGTAAGTAGTAAGGAGTCTTTTCTCTCAGGTTTCCTGTGCCATTAAGTACAAATGGGTCAGTCATTTCCTTTATTTGGGGGGGGAAATGGAAAAACAAACCAGTGATGTCACAGGACTTTAAACTAACAAGCCGGTGTGTTAGTTTAAGCCACCCCCTTCCTCCCTCTTTTGTTGCAATTTTGCAGCTTAATTTGTAAGATTATCATTTTGTTTTTCCCTTTGGAAAAAGTAGAGTAAATGCTTTAGTCTGGGGCAGTCCAGTGGCCCGTGAGCCCCAATATATGTGTCTCATTGAGCTCCACAATACGCCTCGATTGAGAGACGAGGGCGGGACATACAGTATGGCTGCAGTGTGGAGTAGTGGTTAGGGCTCTGGACTGACCGAAGGTCGTAGGTTCAATCCCACGTGGGGGACACTGCTGCTATACCCTTGAGCAAAGTACTTTACCTAGATTGCTCCAGTAAAAACCCAACTGTATAAATGGGTAATTGTATGTAAAAATAATGTGATGTCTTGTAACAATTGTAAGTCGCCCTGGATAAGGGTGTCTGCTAAGAAATAAATAATAATAAAAGTGTCAAAGTGCAACAGCAAATGCGTGTAGCAGTTTATACATTAGACCTGCTTTATGAGCACAAAAAACACAGACGCTGTGTGTACAGCTCTGGCTGAATGTTTTGCATCACCTAGAATTTTAGGATTGAGACTTAATTTAAAAAAAAACAAAAAAAAAAACAACTATATTAACATAATTTTAGACATTTTATTTAACATCATGTAATCAAAGAAACTACAAAATGATATCACAAAAAAAAAGTCCACCGGAAGCCATAATAGTAGTACAGTTATATTTCATGTATTGGAAATGTCACATTTTTCAGTTTTTTCATGGAGTTTATGGGAAAACTACAAAGCGGTGTGTAATTTAAGATGTTAACGTAACATTATTCAGCAGGTTTCAGTCGACTTTTATGAAGTTAATTCTATAGGGTGATACAAAACTTGTGGCCATAACTGTAGCCCAGTTGTTGATTTTCCTTTTTTTCCTTTTTTTGGTTTTGTTTCTTACGACTCTTTAGGCCATCAATATTGGCTCCTTCATCCAATACTGGTTGGGTGGCTCTGATTCAGTGAGGTTAACGCTATCGCTTGTCCCCTCCTTTCGTTTTGCAGGTACACAGAGGTGGCGAACAATGTGCAGAAGGAGGAGACGGTGCTCAATATCCAGTTTGTGCTGCTCGACTGCTCCCCGCTCAAGTTCTCCCTGGTGCAGCACTGCAACGAGTGGCAGAACAAGTTCACCACGCTGCTGAGCGAGATGGCCAGCGAGCAGCTCAGAGAGCTGCATCTGTTCCTGAAGGACAATGGTGACAAGTAAGCCCCAGTTTCAGCCCCCAAATTCCCTCAACGCAAAAAAAAAAACCACTGAGGCTTCCGCCCACATCGAACCGGTTAAACAGCAGTATTTCATGTTAGAGTTAGAAATGTCACATGTTTTTAGTTTTTTCATTTATGTGGAAAACTACAAAGCGGTGTGTAATTCAATATGTTAACGTAACATTATTCAGCAGGTTTTCATTCGACTTTATAAAGCAAACCTAATTCTGTAGGGTGATGCAAAACCTTGGGCCATACCTGTTTTCAGAGCAATACCGCATCTTCCTCCTGCAGCGCAGCTTTTTCTTGCTAGTTTTGTTTCCTATCAGAAAATGTCTCACTGACTTACTTTGTAACAGATTTAAATGTTTATCGCTTAGTTATTATTATTTTTTTTCCCCTCCACAGAGTCAGCAGGCCCCCTCAGACCCTTGTGGAGCTTGGAGACAGCCTGAAGCTTCTGGAGACACTGCAGAGCGAGTTGTCCAAGACGGAGGCTCGAATCCCCCCCATTCACGAGCAGTTTGCCATCCTGGAGAAGTACGAGGTTTCCATCAGCTACACCGTAAGTCAAGCGGGGGGGGGGGGGGGGGGCAGCTTCAGTGTGTGCGGCTCCCACAGTCGCTCGCTTCAAATCAACTCTCAAGACCAGCTTGTTCTCTCTTGCTTTCAATTCTCTTCAAGCCTGATATCTGTTATTAGCTGTTGTCTAAATTGCTATTTCAGGTTTTTCACTCTTATTCGTATAATTCTGTATGACACACGCATCCACAATGTCTAGAATTCACATCCTATCCTTGTATTTAATTGTATTATGCCTGTATTTAATGTATTTGCATTGTTTTTTACTGTTTGTATTTAATGTACTATGCCCTGTATCTCACTGTATTTAATGTATTATGCATTGCTCCTCACTGTCTTGTAAAGCGCTTTGTGATGGTGGTCCACTATGAAAGGCGCTATAGAAAATAAATATTGATTGATTAATTGAAAAGGGCTTCCTACCTTCTATTCTAAACTCTACTCAGCTTCCATGTATGCTCTCTTGTTCTTCTGTCTATGCTAAACTTATAGTCCTGGGTTAACTTTATCTATACCATTTATGATAATAATAATAATAATAATAATAATAATCTCTCTCGTCTCTCAATGCCGTCCCCCAGGTACAGCAGATGCTGGAGGACCTGAATGGTGAATGGCTCTCCTTCCAACAGTGTATCATAGACAGCGACGCCATGCTGAAGAAACACAAGGAGAAGTTCAAGACCAGCCTCATCCACTCTGCAGAGGAGTTCAAGAAGAAGGCGCACGGCATCAGCGAAGAATTCACAGCGTCAGGTACAGCAAAGCATCCTACAATCCCTTAGAAGAGAAAGCATAGGGAAGCATTGTAAAGCACAGAGAGGTCTGGTAAAGCATAGGGAAGCATTGTAAAGCACAGAGAGGTCTGGTAAAGCATAGGGAAGCATTGTAAAGCACAGAGACGTCTGGTAAAACATAGGGAAGCATTGTAAAGCACAGAGAGATCTGGTAAAGCATATTGAAAAGCATATTGTAGACCATGGTAAACTATACAAACATAATTTAGATATTTTATTTAACATCATGTAGTCAAAGAAACAACAAAATTATATTGTAAAAGTCTACCGGAAGCCATAATAGTAGCACAGATGTTAGATTTTGAAATGCCACATTTTTTTTTTATTTGTCAGTTTTTCATTAAATGTATGGAAAACTACAAAGCAGTATGTAATTCAATATGTTACCGTAACATTATGCAGCAGGTTTCATTCTGCTTTGTGAAGCAAAATGAGTTCATTCTGTAAGGTGATGCAAAACTTTTGGCCATAGCTGTATATTGGCTTCATCCCAGCAAGACTCTCAAATGACTTTGAAGTGCAGTAGGGTGCTCGACCTTTTTAATACATACATAAAACAGTGTAGCAAATCCAAACCAGGGCTGACAGCCAGACACATTTTGTGAGACAAGCATTTTCCCTTTAAGGGCACACAGAGTGACTATCAACTCAGCTTGAAAAGCGAGCTCTATTGTTTGAACCACAACCAGACCACCCATTGTTAACTGCTTAGGCGTGTGTCCAGGAATGTGTCCTTTTTTTCAGGAACAAATGCCTCGTAAATCAAAGCTTACAGTTGACAGGCGGACTCGGAGATGGAGCTGTTTATTGAACTGGCAGCTCTGAAGCTGCAGGCTCTGCCAAGGGCCAGTAGGCTGGTTTAAGGCCAGCTGTCTTGTTAGAAGCCCAGTAATAATTTATCACTTCTTCCTCTGCTTAGGGTGCAACCCGATAACTCTCATTTCCCAGGCGGAAAAAGAACAATTATGAACTGTTATTAAATACAGACTGCTCTGGTGCAGTAATGCATTTCCAATGAGCTAGATGCGGCTGCACAGCGCTATTAAGAACAGGGTAGAATTTTTCTCAAGTTTATATACAGCTGATATCAAATATCGTATTGCTGTACAAGCAGATGTCCCCCCTACAGCTGCTCTGACCTTGAGGGGGGTTGAAATCAGCTTGAATCCAACAGCCCCTTATAGTACTTATGGGCAGCAGTGTGGAGTAGTGGTTAGGGCTCTGGACTCTTGACCGGAGGGTTGTGGGTTCAATCCCAGGTGGGGGGACACTGCTACTGTACCCTCGAGCAAGGTACTTTACCTAGATTGCTCCAGTAAAAACCCAACTGTATAAATGGGTAATTGTATGTAAAAAATAATATGATATCTGTATAATGTGAAATAATTGTAAGTCACCCTGGATAAGGGCGTCTGCTAAGAAATAAATAATAAAATAATAATATTTATTTATTATTATTATTTGTAATAGTAATGCGTAATTACTGTAAGCAGTGTATTGGAATTGTGTTATATGATTAACTGTTCCAATCTGTGACGCTGAAATTCTCCCCTGCCGCAGTGTAGCTAACCAAGCAATCGGTGTATTTATTGTTGCACATTTCTTTTCAACCGGAAAGCCTATTGATTCCGTACCTTGGAAGCAGTTATTCAGAAAATGGGCTTTCTTTTCCATTATTCTGCATCAGACGGATCCCTAGCGTCCCGTACCCCCCTGTGCCTAGGAAACGCTCAGTAGCACTTAGAAATTTAGAAATCCTGAGAGAAACTAAACGACGTCAAACGTATCAGCTAGAACTACACTCCTCCCTGTTTTTTCTTTTTTCACTGTAATTCAGGAATTTAGTTAATTCACTGCTTAAGTCATTCATTCATTAGTCATTTTTTTTTTCTCCAAAGCGACTTACAGAGACTAGGGGGTGAACTATGCATCTCAACTGCTCCTGCAGTCATTTACAATAGGACCTCGGTTTTTGCGTCTCATCCGAAGGATGGATTCACTGGTTACGTCATGTTGATGGTACATTGTACAAGTACAAAGCTTTAGTGTTAGACTTTTTTTTATCAATAGTAAGTCAGGTAGCGAAATAAACCAGGAGAATTTCTGGATGTCCCAGCATCCCTGCTGATCCATGTGTGTGTGTGTCCACCGCCCCCCCCCCCCCCCCCCCACTCCTCCTCCAGGTCCGTTCAGCAGCTCGGTGGGTCCAGACCTAGCTCTGGATCAGATCGCTGCCATACGCTCTCAGCTGGACTTCCTGAAGGAGGAGGAGGCAACCATTCGACACGGCCTGGGCATCTTCAAGCTAGAGCAGCCCACCTCCAAGGAGATCCTGGCACTCGACAAGGTGAGAGACCCCTACAGAGAACACTGTGATAACAAACCCAGCGTCAAATCCATACAGATGGAAGCACCCTGCTGGGAAAAGAAAGTCTTGATTTTTACACTAAAAGAAGCAGAGCCGCAGGATTGTAAAGTTTGGCTTGATTCTGAGTTACAATCGTAGACCAAAAGTTTTCAATTGTCTAGAATGTTAGGGTTGAGGCATACTTAAAACAAAACAAAACAAAAAAAACTATATGAACATAATGTAGATCTTTTATTTAACATCATGTAATCAAAGACACTACAAAATTATATATTCTATACCGGAATCCATAATAGTCGTAAAGTAGTATTTCATGTCAGAATTCGAAATGCCACTTTTTATCAAGTTTTGTCAGTTTTTCGTTAAGTATATGGGTAAACTACAAAGCGGCGTGTAATTCAATATGTTAACGTAACATTATTCAGCAGGTTTTGACTTTATGAAGCCAAATAAGTTAATTCTATAGGATGATGCTGTAGCTATAAGCGCAGAATAACAGCCAGCTCGGCTTTATTAAATCTGCGGTATGTTTTTGTGTTCATTTCTAAATCCAGCGCTATTGACTAGTGTTGAATAGAAGACTGCCCCTTCACCAAGATGGCTGCCAGCCACCAAACACACCCACACCAACACACACACCCCCATCCACCCACACACACCCCCATCCACCCACACACACACCCACACACATACACACACACCCCCCCCACACACACGCACTCCCACACACACCCCTGCACCCATGTGCAGAGCCTCTGCTCTACCACAGGATGTTATTCTGAGTCCCTTTGCAGGATCTGGACATGCTTCAGCAGACCTGGCGGATCACGAAGGAGTGGGAGGGCCACTGGAACGACTGGAAGGTGGGCCGATTCGTGGACCTGCAGACTGATAAAATGGAGGCCGTGGCACAGGGGCTGTTCAAGAAGCTGCTCAAGCTCAGCCGGGACCTCAAGGTGAGGGAGGCAGCAGCAGGGCGTCTGTGACACTGTGACACTGTCACATGCGTTCTAAAGAAACTCCTCAGTCTGTTAGACAATGGCAGAGCACCCAAGTGACACAGCACATTTACATTAAAACCTGCAGATCCGCGACAGTCATTCTACAGCCCTGCAAAATAAAAAATAAAAAATGATAGATCACTATTTGGATAATGTAAAAAAAAAAAAAAAAAAAATGTTGTCATTATCAACACACTCACTGATGGGTTCTTAATTCAAGATGCAAATTATATCATCTTTATATTGTCATATACTTGTACTTGCTAGAACCAAAGTAATTTTATTTTATCTTGCTCTTTAATTGTGTTAATACATGTACTGTGATTCTGAAATGTATTTTTGTTTACGACTGGAAGTTGCCCTGGATAAGGGCGTCTGCTAAGAAATAAATAATAATAATAATAATATCATTTTTAAATGTAACCAATGTTGTTTTCTTTTTCTTTTACTGATTAGAACTGTAATTTTAATAATTCAGGTCAGATTAATCCAATAATTTTTCCAAAATGTTCTTGAGGAAGGGGGTTACCAGCAGCTACACTTATCATTTCTCTGAGAGTGTAGATCTCGTACTCAGAGGCATTTGTTCTAGATAAACATATTAAGTGCGTTAATATCATGTTTCGTCTGTTTTTTGTTTTTTTTAAATTTAACAACATACAATATGCTTAAAGGTGTTCGGTGGCTACCTCTAATCGAGTTGAGAGCGAACGTTCTCTTGCACTCTTTATCTGAGAGCAAAGACTGCGCTTGAGAAATACACTTTTAACCTGATTAGAGAAAGCCACCGAACACTTAGAAACATACAAACTAAGTAAACTTGATTTGTTTAGAGGTCATTTCATTGTTACTGCACAGATAATGTTTGCTCACACACCTTTAATTGTACTGGACAGGAGAAGAACTGGGAGATCGTGGACACGTCAAGGAACAAGGTCGACCAGTTCAGGAGAACGATGCCCCTGATATCAGACCTGAGGAACTCAGCAATGAGAGAGAGGTAGGACCAAGGAGACGCATGCCTGCACACAAAAACATTTCTACAACATAAGCAAGCAGTAGCACCCTCAGTAGATTTTTTGCATCACCTAGAATTTTTAAGATTGAGACATTAATAAGGGCAGCAGTGTGGAGTAGTGGTTAGGGCTCTGGACTCTTGACCGGAGGGTCGTGGGTTCAATCCCAGGTGGGTGGACACTGCTGCTGTACCCTTGAGCAAGGTACTTTACCTAGATTGCTCCAGTAAAAACTCAACTGTATAAATGGGTAATTATATGTAAAAATAATGTGATATCTTGTAACAATTGTAAGTCGCCCTCGATAAGAGCGTCTGCTAAGAAATAAATAATAATAAATAATAATAATAATAATAATAAAACAATAATAAAAAAATAAAAAATATGAACATAATTTAGATATTTTATTTAACATCATGTAATCAAAGGAACTACAAAATGATATCGCAATAAGTCTACCGGGAGCCATAATAGTAGTACAGTAGCATTTCATGTTAGATTTTGAAATGACTTTTTATTTTTTTTCTTTGTAATTCAATAGGTTAACGTAACATTATTCAACAAGTTTCATTCGACTTTATCAAGCAAAATTAGTTAATTCTTTAGGGTGATACAAAACATTTGCTGTTCATCTTCCCAGACACTGGAATCAGATCAGACACGAGGTTCAGCGATCCTTTGACCAGACCGCAGAAGACTTCACCCTGGAGAAGATTGTGGAGCTGGGGCTGGACCAACATGTCGAGAAGATCAACGAGATATCGGGGGCTGCCACCAAGGAGCTCTCCATAGAGCTGGTAGGAAAACAGGCCCATGGGCTTTCCTTGGGACAAGGGCGCACACAGCCAGTCCTCGAGGCCCAGACACCTCGAGGACTGGCTGAACAAAGACCAGGAGGACCACAATTGTGCACCCCTGCATTTGAGTTTTCTATCGCTGTTTCTGCTTCGATCATTATTTGTCATGCTTCCTAACTGTTCCTGAACAAATTGAGAAGGCTGGCAAATAGCGATCTGCAGCAGAAAGAACAACGGAGACACACAGCACCCACATTGATATGGGATGTCTAACAAGTCAGAATAAATGAAATATTAGGAAAGCACAAGTGATGTGAAACAGCCCGCTGGAGTCAGCAGCTTTGGTTGATAGGTGTAGTTGTTATTTTTATTTTTTAATTTGATTTCTGTTTTACTCCGCAGTCTCTTGAAGGAATAGCAAAGACCTGGAATGTTACATCCCTTGACATTGGACCTTACAAAGACAAAGGACACCACAGACTGAGGTAGGAAACTCAGGAGCGGCTAGTGTTCCCCTTAGAAAAGTTTGCTACAGGAAATGCCATGTTTATGCTCGTGTTTCTACTTTATAATCGTGTATCATGTCAAATTTGCAATGTTTATAATTGTCCCATCCTTTACTATACTGTTGTTTACCATGATTCACTGTGCTTGCTATTCTTTCACTGTAGATCATCGCACTTTGCTGTAGCTGCTTTTAAAAGTGTCTCACATATAAAGATAGCAAGCATAACATCAAATACTGCAATAAAAGGAATGTTCTTATGCACTGTACTGGAGCAAGATCACCACCTAGTGACTTTATAGTGGTACTACATTGGTCTTTCAGAGCCAGACTAACATGCACAGTGATGGACAAAAGTTTAGCATGATCAATGAAACCTGCTGAATAATGTTATGTTAACATATTTAATTACACACCGCTTTTGTAGTTTTGCTATACACAGACAAAAATAAAAAAACAAATGTGACATTTCGAAATCTAACATGAAATATTACTGTACTGCTATTATGGCTTCCGGTAGCTTTTTTTTTTCAATATCATTTTGTAGTTTCTTTGATTACACGATGTTAAATAGAAGATCTAAATTATGTTCATATATTTATTTTTATTTTTCTAAATTGTTTGACAGCTATTTTTTATTTACTGGTTCACTTCTTTTTTTCACTCAGAGGCACGGACGACGTGTTCCAGGCGCTGGAGGACAACCAGGTGTCCCTGTCCACAATGAAGGCGTCCCGCTTCGTCAAAGCGTTCGAGCAGGAGGTGGACCGCTGGGAGCGCTGCCTGTCCCTCATCCTGGAGGTCATTGAGATGATCCTCACAGTGCAGCGGCAGTGGATGTACCTGGAGGTAACGAAGCCCAAAGAGAGGTGGAAATCGGGATGATTTCATTCGCTCTGTTTCAGAAAGGGCAAGGGAAGTCTTCCTGCAATGAAATATTTACCTGTGGAAGCTGTTTCACTTTTAATTGAACTACCGTACAGTGTTTTTGCAGACTATTTTTGCTATTTTTTATGTATAGAATCCTTCTCTTATAAAATAATGGGAAAAGCAATTGGGAAAGTGCAAAATTACAGTGCAGATTTACCTTGGTAAACTTTAAAAAATATTGTTCCATTATAGGTGAAAAAACTTGTAGGAAAAAAAAATGATTCCCTTGTCCAAAAGTTGATATCTACATTTTATGCATACGTCTAATTTTTAGTTAAGTTGATGCAGTTACAGAGATTAAAACTCAGGTTTTTTAAAAACTAGAGTTAACGGTGTCAAACGCACAGGAATAAAACAAGGTCCCTGATTGTCTCTGATAGCGGCTCCTGTGATTTTGAAACCCTTTGCAGAATATCTTCCTGGGAGAGGATATCCGCAAGCAGCTGCCCAGAGAGTCCGCTGAGTTCGATGAAATCAACAGCAGCTGGAAATCCATCATGGAGCGACTGAACAAAGACAGCAACGCGCTGAGAGGGACCCACCACCCAGGTATGATCTGGACACAGGCATGGTGCTTTACCAAGCCTCTCTACACTTCCACCTGACTTACACTACCTCCATGTTTTTACCGTGCTTCCAAAAGCTTCCCTAGCCTGTACAGCGTATTAAAAAAACAAAACAAGGTAAACTAACCCTTATAAAAGTTTCCCCACAGTAAAAGCATAACAAAGCGTTATAAAGCACAGTGAAAGCATGGTAGAGAACAGGTAAAAAACATTAATGCCTGATATCTGTTATTAGCTGTTGTCTAAATTGCTATTTCAGGTTTTCCATCTTATTCGTATGATTCTGTATGACACGCATCCACAATGTCTAGAATTCACATCCTAGCCTTGTATTTAATTGTATTATGCCTGTATTTAATGTATTTGCATAGTTTTTTACTGTTTGTATTTAATGTACTATGCCCTGTATTTCACTGTATTTAATGTATTATGCATTGTTCCTCACTATCTTGTAAAGCGCTTTCTGATGGCGGTCCACTACGAAAGGCGCTATATAAAATAAAGATTGGTTGATAAACATGGCATCCCGGGTAAACTATGGTAAATGCACAGTACAACCGTGGGAAAAGCACGGGGGAAACTGCAGAAAAACAATGCCAAGCTTTTACACGGGTAACACGGGGTGCACTGTGTTGCTGACAGGCCTGCTGGAGAAGCTGACGGAGATGAACACAAAGCTGGAGGAGATTCAGAAGTCTCTGGACATGTACCTGGAGACCAAGCGTCAGATCTTCCCCCGCTTCTACTTCCTGTCCAACGACGACCTGCTGGAGATCCTGGGCCAGTCGCGCAACCCTGAAGCCGTGCAGCCCCACATGAAGAAGTGCTTCGACAACATCAAGTCCCTCAAGATGCAGAAGGTAAAGAAAAGGGGCTGGAAGCGCAGCCACCGCGGGAACTTCAAAACCAGAGTTCTTCTGACAAAGCGTGCAGTGATTCATTTCTATTATTTCTTCTTATTCTTCTTCTTATTCTTCTTCTTCTTCTCCTCCTCCTCCTCCTCCTCCTCCTTCTCCTCCTCCTCCTTCTTCTTCTCCTCCTCCTTATTCTCCTTCTTCTCATCCTTCTCTTTCTCCTTCTCATCCTCTTTCTCCTCCTTTTTCACATTCTCATTTTTCACACTCATTTTTTTCTTCTTCTCATCCTTCTCTTTCTACTCCTCCTTTTTCACCACCTCCCTTTTCTCCTTCTCCTTCTCCTCCTCCTAGTTCTTAGTATTAATTATTATAGTAGTTGTGGTGTTGATATTGTTAATACTGTCTGAATTTGTATTAGCGGTAGTAGAAGTTGTTGTAATTGTAGTATTAATTGACTACCGGAAGCAATGAATACATCACCAAAATGATAAGTAACGGATTTCTGTGTTCGGTTTTGTGTTTGATCAATCACGAATGATCATTTTATCATATTAACCTGGTTGTGTTTCGTTTCAGATGGGGATTACCAGCAAGTATGAAGCTTCTGCGATGTTCTCAGCCGACGGGGAGGGAGTGGAATTCACCCACCCTGTCTTGCTGGAGGGGCCAGTGGAGGTGCGGGTTCATCTTTCATTCATGCATCTATTACAGTGGCCTTCATTCATGCATCTATTACAGTGGTCTTCATAGCTTATTGACCACGGGCAACATGTGCACATTTCCCATGAGGTCGAGGGTGATGATGAAATCGCTCTCTTAAATAACATCTGCCAAAATGTGATATTAAAATACAGATTTATCAAATTATAAGTTTGCTGTTTGTTTTCAAGTTGGCTCTGAGCAAAAACTATATATATATATATATATATATATATATACCTAATGCAGATACTTACTTTGAGTTTGTTAATAGGGGTTCTATATCACAGATTATGAATCCCATATGGTTGTTGTTCAGTATTTCCTATGACCCCCCCTGTGTTCACGGTGTAGGCTTGGCTGTGTGATGTGGAGAAGACCATGCGCTGGACCCTGAAGGAATCCCTTAAGAACTGCCGCATCGCGCTCAAGAAGATGACAGGGAAGAGGGACAAGTGGGTCAAGGACTGGCCAGGACAGGTCAGCTATACGCACACACGTACGCACTACTCACACACACACACACACACACACACCAACACACACAGGCACACACACGGGCACACACTGAGATGCACACACACACACACACAGGCACACACTGAGACACACACACACACACACACTCATCTTTGAGCAGGATAATTCACCAGACTGTTACCTCTGTCAGTCCAGCTCATGTCACAAATACTTTTAGTGAGTCACCACACAATTCAACCCTATTGTGTGTTGCAGAATTTTAGCAAATTCCATGAATCAATTTATTGATAAATGCATTATTATTATTATTATTATTATTATTATTATTATTATTATTATTATTATTATTATTATTATTATTATTATTAATTATAGTAGCTATAGTGTTAATATTGCTAATATTATTGTCATTTTTATTAGTAGTAACAGCAGTAGTAGAAGTGGACGTAATAGTAGTATTAATGTTGTAATTATTATTAGAATTATTACTGTAATTATTATTTGTAGTACAGTATTGTTATTATTATTATTATTATTATTATTATTATTATCGGATTAGATGCTGATCGCCTCCAGTCAGATCCAGTGGACCACTGACGTCACCAAGTCTCTGATCACCAGCAAGGAGAGAGCTGACAAGAGTGCTCTGAAAAACATGAAGAAAAAACAGGTGCAGCCCAGCTGGTGAACCTCACAAGCAGGTTCACTCAGGGGATTGTGAAATACAACACAGTGTACAGCTATGGCCAAACATTTTACATCACCCTGTAGAATCAACTCATTTAGCTTCATAAGGAAACCTGAATAAAGTTACGTTAACATATCGAATTACATACCGCTTTGTAGTTTTCCGAAAAACTGACAAAAATTGAAAAATGTGACATTTCTAACATGAAATACTGTTATGGTTTCCGGAAGACTTTTTGCAATATCGTCGTGTAGTTTCGTTGAGTACATGATGATAAATAAAAAGTGTTTTTTTTTTTTGTTTTTTTTTTCAATCCTAAAATTCTAGGTGATGCAAAACTTTTGGCCACAGCTGTAGATTTCAATGGGGCTTTTCATGGAAACCACCTGCAGACACCCGACACTGTCTTCATTTGGTTTGATCTTCACAAGAGATTAATTGCTAGGCATTCTACATTGTCTTGCATCTTACACGCAGTTAAACCAATACATTATCTCATCGTAACACTGCATTTTTGGAAGCTTATGTAATGATAACCTGTTTTATGTCACTACAGAAACTGAAAGACGAAAAGAGAAACTTGTCTTTACATGTGTGGGGTACATTTTGGTGTATAATATGTACAGTAATAGTGCACTGTATAAGTGGTTTGTTGGGAAGCAAAACAAGTTTAAAGTATGTTTTTTTACAAACTAATTGGGGTTCCCTATTTTGAAGCAAGAACAATTTTTTATAATTAAACTGCTGCACTAAGCAGTTTGTCGCTAGCTGTATCAATTTTTTTTTATTTAGTCGTCGCCAGTGGTTTTTTCCCCATTTTGGAATGCCCGATTATTATTTTTAACCCGGTTCACCGCTGCAACCCCCCGGCGACTCGGGGAACGGAGGCTGAAACACGCGTCCTCCAAACGTGTTCCTGTCAATCCGTCGTTTTTCGCACTGTGGATCAACAGCGAAGCCACCAGACCTGTAGTGCCGGAGGACAACACAGATCTGAATGGCTCCGCTGCAGACCCGCAGGCGCCCTATCAGCCACAGGGGTCGCTGGTGCGTGGATTGCCCTGCCCACCTAAGCCCTCCCTACCCGGGCGGCACTCAGCCAATTGTGCGCCGCCCCCTAGGAACCCCTGGTCACGTTCGGTAATGACATAGCCTGGATTCGAACCTGCAATCTCCAGGCTATAGGGCGCATCCTGCACTCCATGCAGAGTGCCTTCACTGGATGCGCCACTCGGGAGCCCGCTAGCTGTATAATTGAGAGAAAAATGTTCACCATCTTCAAAATAAAGCAGACAACGATGTCTAGGATTTTACGTTTTGCCAATTCAGCGTTAAATAACACCCCCCCCCCCCCCCCCCAAAAAAAAAAACTAGAAAAACAAATCAGCTCTTACACCATACTAAAAAAAAACAAAACTAAAAAAAAACAAGAAGAAATGGTTTCACTCCTCACCCTCCTCCTCCCCTCTCAGGTGTCTATGCTGAACAAGTACTCGGAGGCTATCCGAGGGAACCTCAATAAGATCATGCGGTTGAAGATCGTGGCTCTGGTGACAGTGGAGGTGCATGCCAGGGATGTGATCGACAAGCTCATCAAGTCTGGCTGCATGGACGTCTCCGCCTTCGAGTGGCTGTCCCAGCTCCGGCTGTACTGGGACAAGGTAACACAGCTCAGCTGTCAATATTAATAATAATAATGTCTTTATTTTTATATAGCGCCTTTCAGAGTGGACCACCGTCACAAAGCGCTTCTACAGAGGCAGGCTGTGAACTGTGCATTATATGCAGAGTCACTTCCAATAGGACGTTGATTTAACACCTCATCCGCAGGACGGAGCACAAGGAGGTTAAGCGACTTTCTCAGGGTCACACGCAGTGAGTCAATCAGTGGCAGGGGTGGGATTTGAACCTGTGACCTTCTGGTTACAAGCCCTGGACTTTTAGCCACTGGACCACACTGCCTCCTTAACAATAAGAGGTAGCACACTTCAGATCAGGGGGTTCCCAAACTTTCTTGGCCCCGCTGTGAAAAGGCAGCGGTAGCTCGCTGACGTCCGCTCTGGAGTTCCTGGGTGTGGAAGAGGAAGCTGGCTCAGTCGTGGGATCGGAGGACGCCCTCTGAACCTTCTCTTTAGATGTGTGGGGGGAGAAAATGATTGGGTGTTCCAAATTGGGGAGGAAATTAAGGGTAAAATAATTGGGCACGCTACATTTAAAATTAAACAAAATAAAAAAGATATTGATGAGTCTTATGTATGCGATCTGTTCTCTTGTGATCTGCAGGACATCGATGACTGTATAATCAGACAGACTAACACCCAGTTCCAGTATGGATATGAGTACCTGGGGAACTCCGGACGCCTGGTCATCACGCCTCTCACTGACCGGTACACAATGGCTTTGCATTCCACACAGCGCTGCTTGAGGCAACACAAGCAAACCTTTACCTTAATATTGCTTTTAAGTTTAGGTCCTCACCAATATATGTCAAAAATAAAAACACACAATTAACACATCCACTGGTATGTGTAGCAAAACTTTACATTAAAGTAGTGTACCTTGTACCTGTACAGTAGCATTAAAAAATATATATTAAAAAATCTAATTTATAAAAGTTTTCCACTGTAATTCTGCACAGTCATTTTGAGGTTTTTCCTGTGCTTCATTACATGTTGCTTTGCTTTTACTCTAGTAAACTTTTATAAGGGTTAGTTTACCATGGTTAGTTTTTTAATATGCTTTACCATACCTCTCTGTGCTTTACAATGCTTCCCTATGCTTTACCACACCTCTCTGTGCTTTACAATGCTTCCCTATGCTTTACCAGACCTCCCTGTGCTTTACAATGCTTCCCTATGCTTTACCAGACCTCTCTGTGCTTTACAATGCTTCCCTATGCTTTACTAGACCTCTCTGTGCTTTACAATGCTTCCCTATGCTTTACCAGACCTCTCTGTGCTTTACAATGCTTCCCTATGCTTTACCAGACCTCTCTGTGCTTTACAATGCTTCCCTATGCTTTACCAGACCTTTCTGTGCTTTACAATGCTTCCCTATGCTTTACCAGACCTCTCTGTGCTTTACAATGCTTCCCTATGCTTTACCAGACCTCTCTGTGCTTTACAATGCTTCCCTATGCTTTACCAGACCTCCCTGTGCTTTACAATGCTTCCCTATGCTTTACCAGACCTCTCTGTGCTTTACAATGCTTCCCTATGCTTTACCAGACCTCCCTGTGCTTTACAATGCTTCCCTATGCTTTACCAGACCTCTCTGTGCTTTACAATGCTTCCCTATGCTTTACCACACCTCTCTGTGCTTTACAATGCTTCCCTATGCTTTACCAGACCTCTCTGTGCTTTACAATGCTTCCCTATGCTTCATCATGCTTCCACTGTGCTTCATTACACGTTGCTATGCTTTTACTCTGTTACCCTTTTATTATTATTATTATTATTATTATTATTAATTTCTTACATCAAAATGCTCCTTCCTCCTGATTATTCAAAGGCGTGGATGTTTCCCCTCTATGGTAGTGCAGCGGTTTGTCAGTGTGCCAGGTTTGGATGACCAGGGTCTCCTCTTGATTTCCCGGCAGGTGTTTCATGACCCTCACCACAGCCCTGCACCTGCACCGCGGCGGCTCACCCAAGGGACCCGCCGGCACAGGCAAAACCGAGTCCGTGAAAGACCTGGGCAAAGCACTGGGCATGTACGTCATTGTGGTCAACTGCTCCGAGGGGCTGGACTTCAAATCCATGGGCCGCATGTACTCTGGACTTGCACAGGTACTTGCACACGCACACAGATTCACACACGCACGCACGCACGCACGCACACACACACAGTTACTAACAGACTGAGAGAGGCTTCAAATCCATGTATAAACTCCGGACTGCCACAGTTACACACACAACCACACACAATTTAACTATGGACTGCTTCGTGGTTCGTTAATTCACCAATGTGGTTAATTCCTGGACAGGCGTGTATTGTGTTGTGTATGTATACAGTGCTTTACTGTACTAGGGATCCTCCACTTACTCACTGTTTTCAATAGGAAGTTTTTGTCCAATTGCAAAAAAAAAAAAAAAAAGTGGAAAGGTCTGTACTAAACTTAATTAATAATAAAAATGCAAATCTTTAAATATGACTTAAAACTATAATTTTCTACATCAGTCTTAGAGTTTGTGTGAGAGTACAGTGGCATGGTTTTTGTTTAAAAAAAAAAAAAATTAAAATAAAGCCAACACAAGACAAGCAGAAAGTGTTGGGAGAGTGTGAGAAAGAAAGAAAATAACTCCCGAGAATGAAGTCTCTACAATTGTTTAAAACGCGATCGGGTTTGTCGTGATCCTTTTTAGCCGATAACTGATAATTGATCATCTTTGTCTTACTCGCAGACTGGGGCGTGGGGCTGTTTCGACGAGTTTAACCGCATCAATATCGAGGTGCTGTCGGTCGTAGCCCAGCAGATCCTGTCCATCCTGTCAGCTCTCTCCGCCAACCTGGACCGCTTCATCTTTGAGGGGAGAGAGATCAGCCTGGTGTGGTCCTGCGGCATCTTCATCACCATGAACCCGGGTGAGCTCAGAGCAGCCGGAGCTGCAGGCAGTGATGTGTAGGAATGCTGAAACGTCACTGGAAACATTGAGCAAGACTGAGCAATGCTTCATTATAATTGGTTATGCTTTTACTATGAGAAACGTTTATTTAGGTGGTGTTTCTGCAGTTTTCCCCATAGGTATATTATGCATTTACGATAGTTTACCTTGTTTTTTAATATGCTTTACCATACCTCGCTAGTCTTTACAATGCTTCCCTCTGCTTAACCATGCTTTCACTGTGCTTTAGTACACTTTGCTATGCTTTTACTATGGGACACTTTTACAAGGGTACTAAAGCATCATTGACGACACTGAGCAAGCCTGAGCAGAATAAATGTTTCTCAAAGAATTTTCTTTTAGTTTTACTGGATGTGAAAACGTTTTGACAAATTCTCAGTGCATAGCCAACCCTGTTGCTGTTCCCCGTGCCTCTAGGGTATGCGGGCAGGACGGAGCTGCCTGACAACCTGAAGTCCATGTTCAGACCCATCTCCATGGTGGTGCCAGACTCCACCCTCATCGCTGAGATCATTCTCTTTGGAGAGGGCTTCAACAACTGCAAGGTACATTCTAGAGCCGCGCTCAACGTGTTCTAGAGCCTCGCTCCACACGTTCTAGAGCCACGCTCCTCAAAGCTGTGCGAGACCAGGATACTGCAGTACTCATGTGTTAGTAAGGGGTACTGAAGTCATTACACTTTATTACTCTGTGCTCTCAATTTCTGCTGTTGTGCCATTTGATGTATTTTAATGTCCTTTTATTGCACATTAGGCAATGAGTAGAATGTCAAAAGAGTGATATGCTGTTAAATAAAATATATATAAATTATGTTTATATGGTTGAAAAAAAAATCCTAAAATTCTAGGTGATGCAAAACCTTTGGCCGCAGCTGTAGGCGTGTTCACACTGTTTCACTTTCACACTGTTTAAAATCCCAAGAAGCTGTGGTGCTGAGTCGCGTGTGCTCCCATCTCTCTTGTTCTGTTCATCCCCAGGTCCTGGCGAAGAAGGTGTTCACTCTGTACACCCTGGCTGTGCAGCAGCTGTCCAAGCAGGATCACTACGACTTCGGGCTGCGGGCTCTGACCTCCCTGCTGCGATACGCCGGGAAGAAGCGGCGCGTCCGACCCGACGCCGCTGACGAGGAGGTGAGCCATTGCCATACAGCTCCTGTATAGGGAGTAGAGCATCTCCACTCTCCATTCTCCCATGCCCGCTCCTTCTCTTCCCTAGCCCCGCTGTGGTGGAACCAGCTACCGGAGAACTTCAGTAATCGGATAATCAGTCCATGTAGCACTAATGGACACGCACAAGGAAAACTTCATTAAACTGGCTCAGCTGGGATTCAAAAAGTAGACAAACACGTATTTTCCCCGTCTGTCATTTCCTACTCACGTTTCTCTTCCGCCGGTGATCACATATCTTTACCTGCCTCTCCAGATCCTCCTGATGTCAATGAAGGACATGAACATTGCTAAGCTCACCTCGATGGACCTCCCCCTGTTTACAGCCATTGTTCAGGACCTCTTCCCAGGCGTGGACACCCCCATAATCGACTACGGAAAGGTAACCGTTCTTGAGCCTGTCCGACTGCTATTTTCAGCTTGCGTTTTGATTGGTGTACAGGATTATATGGGTAGTTTAGGGGTCCCTGATAAACGTTTACTGCAGTAAATTTGCTCGTTAGTTTTGCAGTTTTCCCGTTGTTGAACTTAAGAGAATTCAGCCACAGTGGCGTTTCAACTACAACTATTGCCAAAGGTTTTGCATCACCTTATAAAATTATCAAAATTTGCTTCATTAAAGTCGTATGAAACCTGCTGAATAATATTACATTAACGTATTGAGTTACATACCCCTTTGCAGTTTTCTTACTACTGGCCATAGCTATAGAGGTCTTTTGCATTGCCTTCAACGGCAATGCCCGGCACTCTGTGGGCACCTGATCCCTGTGGGGGCTGCCTTTACATTAACAGCGTGCGTGCGTGCGCGGCTTTCTCTCCCCAGCTAAGAGAAACAATCGAGGCGGAGCTGAAGACCAGCGGGCTGCAGGCGACCCCCTTCACCATGGCCAAAGTGATCCAGCTGTACGAGACGAAGAACTCGCGCCACTCCACCGTGATCGTGGGCAAGACGTGCAGCGGCAAGTCCGTGACGTGGAGGACCCTGCAGTCTGCCATGAACGCTCTGTATAAAAAGGGAGAGCCGGGCTACTGCCTGGTCAGGGTGAGTCACAGCACAGAGACAACCAACACGCCTGAGCCCCAACCCTGAACCCTGAACCCTAACCCATGAACCCTGAACTGCCCCGAATACTGAATCCATTAATACATTTACAGCTACGGCCAAGCGTTTTGCATCACCTAGAATTTTAGCATTAAGACATTAAAGATTTAGATTGTATTTATCCACTAGGATCACTCACACATTACACCAATACAAACACCCTAACATTAACATCGTTTACTGGTGTTGTGTAGCACAGACATGAAAGTTTCAAAGGGTTATAGATTCTGTACTTTTAGATAGTGTTATAGGCCATGGACGCATCACGTAATATACACTGTATTTTAATTTTAAATTATTATTATTTATTTATTTAACAATGTACTGTATTTTACTTAGATTTTACAAAGTTGTGCGTGGTTCCAAAGCTTCATTCCTGTTTTACCTCGTATGTTTGCAGCAAATCAGAACCTTTTCAAACCTGTTACCTGTTAAATCAACCTCATGACACACTGTGAATTTTCTCACTGCTCTTTCTTTTATTTCCTGAACCCCACCCCCCTTTTCTCTCATGCTGTTTCTCTGGTTTTCCCTTCTCCCCCTGTGACCCCTTTTGACCTTCAACCCCGCCGTTGGCAGGACTGCCCTCTGAACCCCAAGGCGCTGTCCCTTGGCGAGCTCTACGGAGAGTATGACCTCACGACCAATGAGTGGACAGACGGAGTCCTGTCCAGTCTTATGAGAACAGCCTGCGCAGGTACACAAACACAGACGCGCTCAGAGCCGCCAGTGTCTCCTACGAATCACGTGCACAAGTGTAGCAGACCGCCAAACTTGCCCACTAGAAACAAGATTCCTGAACAACCACTTTGGGTTATAAGCTAGGGCAATCACGGTAAACAAAATGGTTTATTTCACAGCGTTTCACTGTCTATAAAAATAAGTATTTCGAGATATTTCACCATTAAACATAATATTTATTAAAGCAGAAATAAACAGCGTTGTCTCGTTCAAAATAATTTTCTCTAGATTAATTATTTTTATGTTTTTATTTATGTCCACCTTTTTTAAAAGACATTCTGTTTTCACCATCAGTGAGTTATCAAACAAAATAAAAACATAAATAAATGTAAAAATGCCAACAGAAATGTGCAATGTCCCTTTCTTGTACTGGACAGAGAGAGATCTTTAGCAGAAATTTTTCTTTCATGCAGCTGGTGTATTTTTTTCGTTGAAGACATTTTAAAGAAATCGTGCAGCTCTGTGCAATGACCTCAATCAATTACAGGAATATAGCCATGGAAATAATCAATCAATATATGCAATACCATAGGACGGATAATTCTAATCTTGTAGTGGGGTTCCTCCACATGCTAACACAGCAGCAAAACTGTTTTTTTTTTTTTCAGTCTTCTATTACACAGGTGCAAATGATAATTCAGATAAACACATACCTGCACTAATCTTTGCAACTCAGTACAATAAAATGCGATACAATGCTATACAGTATAGTACGAAACTATACAGTAAATTACTGTGAAATACAATACAATATGAAGGAAAGCAACTCCCCAGTAATGTTGTTGAAGCTGACACCCTGGGATCCTTCAAGAAGCTGCTTGATGAGATTCTGGGATCAATAAGCTACTAACAACCAAATGAGCAAGATGGGCTGAATGGGGTCTCCTCTAGTTTGTAAACTTTCTAATGTTCTTATGTTCTTATGTTCTAAGTAAAGTTACTGACATGTAAAAGGGAACGAACCATGAGCAAACCCAGTGAGCAATGAGCAATGAACGTCTCAGAATCCCTCTTCCCCATGAAAATACGAATAAATCAATAAAGCACTGCAGAAGCCCTGTGTGCTTAACGTTAGCGCTTGTCAAGCAGTAGCAGTTCCATTTTATTGGATTCGAGAAGATGTCGCCGGATTTGAACAAATAAAACAATCATCTCTAATCTGTTTTCCCCATTTTTTTCCCCCCTAACCCTTCTCTCCTGCTCAGCTTTTCTGTAGATTTTTTTTTTTTCTTTTCATTAGCATAACTGCTCTTGTCAACACCTACATATATTGGATTTCTGTTAAAATTTTAGAGAAGGGACAAGAAAGGCTAATGCAATAGCCACGGGGGCTTTGACAAGAGCTTAACCAGCAGCAGTACTGAGTAGTTTTGTTTATTAATTTGATGTTTTCCTTAATTAATTTATTTTGTATTTCTGATGTAGTTGTGCAGAAAAGTCTGGGTGCAAATCCTTTAAAAACTAAACAACCTGGAAGAAATATTTTGTAAAAAAAAAAAAAAAAAAATGTAAAAACTGAAAAGAAAATACTTTTGTTGGCCCATTTTTTGCACATCTCGCTTAGCACAAAATCTTTGTAAATTTGCCAATATTAGCTTGTTGTGTGTCTGACAGTAAAAAAAAATAAAAATTATAAATTACCCACTTTTTTTTTTTTTAATGGAATCTTCCACATTCATTTTGATTTGATTCCACTATCCACTGGTATTTTTCATGAATTTGAGTGCTTTTATATATCCGACCAGCAGGTGGAGTTGGTGTATGGTAAAAACAGAATATTTAACTACGAAAGACATTAGCAGTTTGGAAATACAGAACGGTGAAAAGTGCCAGCAATTTAATATTGGCAATTACAGTACAGCCTTTAGGGTAGCATGCAGAAACCCCACTCAAACCCCGCTTTTTGTTTTGTTCAAATATCGCCGATGTCTGCAGGAGTTTCCCATTAACCCCAAAGCTCTGGGTCTTGGGGAGTTGTTTGGGGAGTTTGACCTTAACAGTAACGACTGGGCAGATGGTGTTCTCTCGTCTGTCATGCGCGACGTATGTTCAGGTACACAAAGCGTGTGAGCATGGATTGAAGTGCCTGTTTAAACAGCTCTGATCGCTGTTCATTGCATGTCAAATCACAGAACCTGAGGAATCCGCAAGGCGTGTTTTTGAATGTTCTGAAACGCCCCGTCGCGGATGCAGAGGGGCAGATGGGACAAGATTGTTGTTATTTCCACGTAGTGTGTATGTAACTGTGGCGGAGTGTCCCGCCCCTATTTATTATTATTTGTATTTTTGTTTGCGGCGCGGGTAAAAGCGCCGCGTCTTTTATTGTTATATTTAAAAACCTCGTGAGGATGCATGGCTGATCAGCTACTGATTATTTAACTAGCTGACAGTCATGCATCCTTACCAAACGCGTGCAGACTCTGGCCGGGGGATAATAAGATAATTACCAACTAGTTAAATCCCTCGGCCAGAGTATATAAACCAGCAGCACTCTGCACTCGGGGTGTGGAGTGTTCGAGAGTGGAGAACGGGAGAGAGAGAGAGGAAGAAAACAATTGCTAAAACGTGCTGGAGTATCCAGCACGAAACTTACTTGTTTGTTTATTCGTTCGGCCCTCGTGCCCTTTGGTTTGGTGTTTTGTTAAATCTTTTGTTTTTGTTTTGTTTATTAAATACGCTGAGTGCACCAGCACTCAGCTTCAACCGCCCATCCACTGTTTTGGTTTGAGTTACTTCCTGGTCCGTGACGTCATCCACATCACCACTGCGAGCCAGACTGCCACAGTAACCAAACCAGTGGCACTTCCAAACAGTGTCGGCTGACTATCAGCAATAATTTTGTTGATAAAGTTAAGGGTGTATAATTATGTGTGTGTGTGTGTGTGTGCAAATCACTGACTGAAATCAAAAACATTATCAACAAAAATGATGGTTTTGAGATATAGGGGGTTTCCACTGTGGGGAAATTGACCATGTAATGAAGTTTATAAACTGCCCCCTGCCCACACATCATCCAATTGCATCCAAAAAAAAAAAAAAAGAATGATGAAATTATGAAAGCTAAATTTGTTCATTGCTTGTGTGGGTTTTGCTGTCTGCTGCAAATGCAAGTTAGTTTGGGTTGAGTCTTAAGAATAAATAATCAATACTAGCTTGTGCGTCTGTTTGAGTGTGAATGGATTGTCTGTCTGTCTGTCTGTCTGTCTGTCTGCCTGCCTGTTTGTCTGCCTGTCTGTCTATCTGTCTGTATATATGTCTGCCTGTCTGTCTATCTGTCTGCCTGTGTGTCTATCTGCCTGCCTGTGTGTCTGCCTGTCTGCCTGTGTGTCTATCTGCCTGCCTGTGTGTCTGCCTGTGTGTCTATCTGTCTGTGTGTCTGTCTGCCTGTCTGCCTGCCTGCCTGTCTGTCTATCTGCCTGCCTGTTTGTCTGCCTGTCTGTCTATCTGTCTGTCTATCTGTCTGCCTGTCTGTCTATCTGTCTGCCTGTGTGTCTATCTGCCTGCCTGTGTGTCTGCCTGTCTGCCTGTGTGTCTATCTGCCTGCCTGTGTGTCTGCCTGTGTGTCTATCTGTCTGTGTGTCTGTCTGCCTGTCTGCCTGTCTGCCTGTCTGTCTATCTGCCTGCCTGTTTGTCTGCCTGTCTGTCTATCTGTCTGTCTATCTGTCTGCCTGTCTGTCTATCTGTCTGCCTGTGTGTCTATCTGCCTGCCTGTGTGTCTGCCTGTCTGCCTGTCTGTCTATCTGTCTGCCTATGTGTCTGCCTGTCTGTCTGTCTGCGTGCAGTCTGCGTGTACAGCGCTGTGCATTTCTCTCTTAACGCTTTGTGCTGTTCAGATGAGAAGCCGGATGAGAAGTGGATCATGTTCGACGGCCCGGTGGACACCCTGTGGATCGAGAGCATGAACTCTGTGATGGACGACAACAAAGTGCTCACCTTGATCAACGGGGAGAGGATCTCTATGCCAGAGCAGGTACGCAACAAGACTCCCAGAGCAAGAGGAGCCCTTGCAGGCGTTGCTTCCCAATTTCCATAGTAAAAGCATGGCAAAATATTCCCCAGTGAATTTGAACTTCAGCCGTTTTCCATATGGATAATGTAAAAGAGGCATAAGGAATGGCACAAACCTCCGTCCCATTCAAGCAAAGTAACTGCTTCTGTGATGTTTTAACCACATCCTTGTTATAACAAATGTGACGTCTAACACACGTGTTTATTTGATAAATTGATTATGTACTGATTAATAGTCTGAAAGAAAATGTCACTGTGAACTCCATAACATATGCAGGTGTACATAAATTCATTCATACATACATACATACATAGAGTACATACATTGCAGTTTTTCCAATTGCAGTTCTAAATTGTTTAATCAAACCAATTAAAACTGAAGTAGTTCATTGCCTCATTGCTCATCCTCAACTGTAATCACTCAGTGACAGTTCTACAGTAGTACCTGAACCTGTTTTGATGTTAATACCATGTTAATAGCAGTGCCACAGTGTTAGTTACAGGGTCCGTGTTTGCCCTGCAGGTGTCTCTGCTGTTTGAGGTGGAGGACCTCTCGGAAGCCTCTCCAGCCACAGTGTCCCGGTGTGGGATGGTCTACACCGACTACAGCGACCTGGGCTGGAAGCCCTACGTGCAGTCCTGGATCGACAAGCGCAAAAAGGTACCAAACCAATGGGCAATTACCATGTTACTGGACGCTCAGCTGATGCACTATTCTTGCACTATTGCACTCAGCTAATGTCCTATTGCACTACTATGTCATTGTAGTTATAATGTGTTGTAATCCTAAATGGTTGCATCCTAGTTCATATTGTATTTTAGTAGGATTATTGTACTTACTGTAAACTATACCGTATTTAAATATGAATCTTGCAATGTAATCCTTTACTGCCCTGTAACACCTGTAAGTCACCTTGGATAAAGGCCTCTGCCAAATAAACTAATAATAATAATAATAATAATAATAATAATAATAATAATAATAATAATAATTAAACTGCCCCAATAAACTGCAATGCAGTTCCCAGTTTGCGGTTCCCAGTTTTTGGACATTTAACAAAAGCTTATTGGTAATTGTCCGAAGTAAAACGTTATCATGTTTATACCAGACATTTACCAGTAAATCTTGAGATCTGCCAATATTTGGGCTTTCACCATGACATAGACATGTTGGTCTGCTGAAGTCGAGTTTAGGATTCTGTGCCGTTGTTCAGGAGGAAGCGGAACCCCTTCAGCGGCTCTTTGATAAATTCATCCACAAGACCATGGAGTTCAAGAAGGCTAACTGCAGGGAGCTGGTCCCCATCGCTGAATTCAACGGGGTCGTGTCTCTGTGCAAACTCTATGAGGCGCTGGCCACTCTGGAGAATGGGGTGAGGAACGAAGACTCTCTCTCACATACCCAGCCTTACCTCTCTGGGTCTATTCAATTGACCCTGATAAAGGTTTACCACAGCAATTTAGCAGTTTCCCCTCTCCAACCTTTTTCCCATGTTTATACAGCTATGACCAAAAGTTTGGCATCACCTAGAATTATAGGACACTTTAAAAAAAAAAAAAACTATATGAACATCATTTTTATATTTTATTTAACATCATGTAATCAAAGAAACTACAAAATGACATCGCAAAAGTCATAATAGTAGTACAGTAGTATTTCATGTTAGATTTTTAAATGTCAGATGTTTCTGTCTTCCAGTTTTCGTTTATAAGCATATGGAAAACTACAAAGCAGTGTGTAATTAAATATCTTAACTTAACATTATTCAGCAGGTTTCATTTGACTTTATGAAGCAAAATTAGTTCATTCCAAAGGGGGATGGCCTTTTCTCGTTCCCAAACTTTTTTATATGTTCCTGTGTCCTTATGTGCAAGAAGCCAAAGCATGAATCCCGGAGCTTAACAAATACCAAAAATCTACCATTTATATATATATATATATATATATATATATAGTATTTACGTATTTGTTAATATTTGTTCTCAGGTGAACCCGAGCGACTCTGAGAATTACAGCCGCATGGTGGAGCTGTGGTTCACCTTCAGTATGATCTGGTCAGTGTGCGCCGCTGTGGACGAGGACGGCCGCAAGAAGATAGACAACTTCCTCCGAGAGATGGAGGGCACCTTCCCCAACAAGGTGAGGATGAATCACGTCTCCGAGTCCTGCCCTTGTAACACGTCGTGGTGAACAAATCTAAAGAGTTTAGCCAATCACTCTGTGATTCCTCGAACGCCCACTAAAGACATCGAGTAAAATCAAGTGATTTTCAGTCATTAAGATTATTGATAAGCAGCAATTTTGTCCTATTAGATCTTCACCCTTCACATTGAAAGGGACTGACAGACAGTGGTCTTTATGTTGAGCTGGTCGATAACTATATTAACATCTTGCGTCTTTTAGTGACTTTCCTGTTTGTGTGTGTGCTTCTGTAACCCCGAATTCACACTAGCTACATAAAACCTGATTTTGAATGTAGCACACCATGAATTGTTCCACCCCTATGCATCATGCAGGCTGTGTTCATAGGGTAATAAGGAGGCAGTGTGGTCCAGTGGTTAAAGTCCAGGGCTCGTAACCAGAAGGTCACCGGTTCAAATCCCACCTCACCCACTGACTGACTCACTGTGTGTGACCCTGAGCAAGTCACTTCACCTCCTTGTGCTCCGTCCTGCGGATGAGATGTTAAATCAACGTCCTATTGGAAGTGACTCTGCATATAATGCGCAGTTCACAGCCTGCCTCTGTAAAACCCTTTTGTGATGGTGGTCCACTATGAAAGGTGCTATAATTTTGTTTTCCACCCCCAAGGACACTATCTATGAGTATTATGTGGACGCCAAGAACAAGACCTGGGCCCCGTTTGAGGATAAACTTCCCAAGGGGTGGAGGTACCCGCAAAAGTACGTGAGGATTATCTGTTTCCTTATGAAAGGCTGAAGGCTTTTTTTCCCCCACATTTCTGTTCTGCCTAGTATGCAGTTATGGCCAAAAGTTTTGCATCACCTAGAATTTTAGGGTTGAGGCATCATTAAAATGCCATCATCAAAGAATTCTAACGGAATAGTAGTACAGTAATATTTCATGTTAGATTTTGAAATGTCACATTTAAAAAAAAACAAAAAAAAACATATATGGAAAACTATATGTTAATGTAACATTATTCAGTAGGTTTCGTTCGACTTTATGAAGCAAAATGAGTTAATTCTGTATAGAGGGTGATGCAAAACGTTTGACCAGAGCCGTAGCAATGCAATGAAGAGTTTGGTTTCACGCTGCATTCGAGGGATAATAACGTAGTGGAGTTCAAATCAAGGATTGACCAACAAGTCTCGTTTAAATAACTTCACAAAACTCCTTTAACTCACTCGAGTTGTTTAAAGAACACTTTTTTCTGTCTGTTTTAATGGATGAAATAACATTTGATTTTAATGAGACTGTTTCAGACTGACTTCTTTCCCAGTCCCGTGCATACAAACCTTTATTAATCCATCAAAAACACACGCAAAAAAAACCCTGGGTGTTTTTTACACCCTTGCACAGTGCAGAGGTTTGTGTGTTTCTGTCGTTTGAACCCTGTGTTCGGTTTTTGGTTTCCACAGCGCCCCGTTCTATAAGATCATGGTTCCCACAGTGGATACGGTGCGCTATAATTTCCTGGTGAGCTCGCTGGTGTCCAACCAGTGTCCGGTGTTACTGGTGGGTCCGGTTGGGACTGGGAAGACCTCGGTGGCCCAGAATGCCCTGCAGTCCCTCGATTCGTCTAAGTGGTCAGTGCTGACCGTTAACATGTCCGCCCAGGTAAGGATAACTCCAAAAACATATCATAGAAGACCTCTGAAGATAAGTCTTCTTCGCTAATCTAAGTCAGAGATTCAGTCTATACACATGGTGTCCTATAAATTAGGCATCCACCTCTGTATAGAATGAACTCATTTTGCTTCATGAAGTCGAATGAAACCTGCTGAATAAGGTTACGTTAACAAATTGAGCTACACACCGCTTTGTAATTTTCCACATACTTAACGAAAAACTGACAACAATTGAAAAAATTACATTTAATACTGAAATACATTAAATACTGTACTACTATTATGGCTTCCAGTAGACTTTTTGCGATATCATTTCGTAGTTTCTTTGGCCACAGCTGTAGTTCATATATTATACCAATAAGGATGATCTCTGTTAAATCATGCAGCCACACCCTTTTCACTAGACTACACCTGAAAGTGATCTATATATATATATATATATATATATATATTTATTTTTTTTCCCCAAGACCACCTCGAACAACGTCCAGGACATCATTGAGAGCCGCGTTGAGAAAAGGACCAAGGGTGTGTACGTCCCTGTGGGTGGGAAGAAGCTGATCACCTTCATGGACGATCTCAACATGCCTGCCAAAGACTCGTTTGGCTCCCAGCCCCCCCTGGAGCTGGTGCGCCTCTGGATCGACTACGGCTTCTGGTACGACCGGCAGAAACAGACCGTCAAGTACGTCAAGGTGAGCAAAGAGCGACGGGGCTTTCACGACAGCGCCGTGATTCTACAGGAGCTCTGTGTTATTATCCTGGATCACTGGTGGGAGTCTTATTCTGTGGATTAGCCAAGTCTAATGCTTCCGGAATGGCGTGCAATACGAAAAATGCATTTTGTGCGTGTAATTACTAATTTGGGAGACGACAGAGTGTGCAGTCTTCTCTTCATTCCTCTGGTCTAACAAAGGATTTATAAACAAGCCTTTTTATAACTAACCTAGTAGTGGTCAGGGGCTCTGGACTCTTGACCGGAGGGTCGTGGGTTCAGTCCCAGGTGGGGGGACACTGCTGCTGTACCCTTGAGCAAGGTACTTTACCTAGATTGCTCCAGTAAAAAGAAAACCCCAACTGTATAAATGGGTAATTGTATGTAAAATTGTATGTAAAAAAATAACAAAACATTATCTGTATAATGTGAAATAATGTGAGATCTTGTAACAATTGTAAGTCGCCCTGGATAAGGGCGTCTGCTAAGAAGTAAATAATAAGTCTATTCTCCAGGACCTTTCCTCTCCTTTCTAATTTTCTAAGATAAACAGACTCGCAATCCATGCATTCGACACAGACGCACCTTGCTAATAAAATATATTGCTCCAAAAGATTACAACGCAGAGACAGTGGTACGGTAGATTGCAAAAAACCCAGACACTATTCGAATAAAGAATGCGTCTCCTTATCAGTAACTTTCCACAAGCTGGCCTTTACATTGAGTTCATGAAAATACACAGACAAAGCACAGCGGCATGTAAAACTGAAAAAGAATTCAAAAACAACACCGCATCTTGCAACAGTTTGTAATTAATTGTCAAACGACACTTTGTCGATTCATTTTCCCCGATATGCAAGGACCTTCTAAACTGCTTGGCAAGACGGCCTCAAATTTAACAGCAAACAGCAACGTAGTCGAGAGGGAATTTTCCTAGCGCTTTGATGACGGTTTTTGAATTTGTTGTTGTTTTGACAGGACATGTTTCTGATGGCCGCTATGGGTCCCCCTGGTGGCGGGAGGACTCACATATCAGGACGCCTGCAAAGTCGATTCAACCTCATCAACATGACTTTCCCCACGGTAAGAAGGAAGAGGAGCCAGGGATGTGTTTTGTGGGTAAAGAAACAGTGTGGCGATAGGGGTTTTGATTAAATTACTTAAACTTGAATTGACCTTTTCATTTTAACCACAGTTTGTGCACAGCTGTGGCCAAACGTTTTGCATCGCCCTATAGAATTAACTAGTTTTGCTTCACAAAGTCGAATGAAAACCTGCTGAATAATGTTACGTTAACATATTGAATTGCACACCGCTTTGTAGTTTTCCATATACTTATGAAAAACTGACAAAAAAAAAAAATTACATTTTCAAAATCTAACATGAAACACTGTACTAGTGTTATGGCTTCCGGTAAACTTTTGCAATTTCTTTTTGTAGTTTCTTTGATTACATGATGTTAAATAAAAGAGCTAAATTATGATCATATAGTTGTTTTTTGGGGGGTTTCTAAAATTCTAGGTGATGCAAAACTTTTGGCCAGAGCTGTATATATATATCGACTGATACTTGTCTAGCAGATGAACCGATAATTAGTTTGTGAACTATTAATATTTTTTATAAAAAAGAAACACTAAACTGTCTCTGTGTCTGAGTCCACCTCTCTCTTTGCCTCGCTGCAGGAGTCCCAGATCAAGCGTATTTACGGCGCCATGATCAACCAAAAGCTGCAGGAGTTTGAGGAGGAGGTGAAGCCCATTGGGAACGTGGTCACTCAAGCCACGCTGGAGATCTACAACGCCATTGTGCAGAAGTTCCTTCCCACCCCAGCCAAAATACACTACCTGTTCAACCTGAGGGACATCTCCAAGGTAACAGAGCAACCAGCAAGGGCTGTTCATAGTTCAGTATAGAGCTTAATACAGCAGCAATGAGAGCTGTTCATAGTTCAGTATAGAGATTAATACAGCAGCAACGAGAGCTGTTCATAGTTCAGTATAGAGCTTAATACAGCAGCAACGAGGGTATTACAGAAACCATAATAGTAGTACAGCAGTATTTCATGTTCGATTTCGAAATGTCACATTTTTCCATTTTTGTCAGTACAAAGCGGTATGTAATTCAATATGTTAACGTAACATTATTGCTGTGTCCCTCAGGTGTTCCAGGGCATGCTGCGGGCTCACAGAGACTTCCACGATACCAAACACAGCATCACACGGCTCTGGATACATGAGTGCTTCAGGTAAACCTGAAAAATAATCAGGCATTGTACTGACATGAGCTACTGCCTTTGCAGGAGCTGTGCGGCCGTAGCGCTCGCTTTCCATTTAATACTTCTCTTGCGTACTTTGTTGTAAGGCAGAACGCATATAGCAGTACCCACCAGCTGCAGTAAACTAAACTCAGCTGGGTACACTTGATTGTTTCAATTTAAAAAATACAAAGCACAATCTGACCTGATAACATTTTACTACAGTTAATTTTGTACTGCACTTTTCCCCCCATGGTTATGCTGTGCACTGCCACAGTTTACAACGGTTTGCCACGGCAAAGCATATTAACAAAAAAAGACCATGTTTACCATGCTTACCTATGCTTTATTAAACTTTGCTGTGTTTTTACTAAATGTTTCGAAGGGTAGATTAGTTGAAACGATTAGTAAATGGATAAAGTAGTAGTAACCTTAATTCTAAGTCACTTCCCCATTGGAACCTATTTGCATCAACTACACTTATAATATCAATCAATCAATCAATATTTATTTTATATAGCGCCTTTTGTAGTGGACCACCATCACAAAGCGCTTTACAAACAGTAAAAAACAATGCAAATACATTAAATACAGGCATAATACAATTAAATACAAGGCTAGGATGTGAATTCTAGACATTGTGGATGCGTGTGTCATACAGGATCATACGAATAAGAGTGAAAAACCTGAAATAGCAATTTAGACAACAGCTAATAACAGATATCAGGCTTAAAGAGAATTGAAAGTAAGAGAGAACAAGTGGGTCTTCAGAGTTGATTTGAAGCGAGTGGCTATCGCTGAGAGTGTAGCTCTCGCACCCAGAATATCAATGACAAAGCATTCAAAACATTTCAACCACTACAGGTTCTATATAAACGGATGAAATGCGTTGATGTCAGGGTATCTAACACTTAGAAACATTCAACAGACGCGTGCTCACGTTTCAACTGGACTGCAGTACCTTGTTGAAAAAAAAAAAAAAAAAATTGAGCGAGTCGGAAAGGTGACATTGACATGGTTTCGTTCCGCTTGTATCATGCCAGGGTGTTTTCAGATCGCCTGATTGACCAGAGCGACATGGACACCTTCACTGGGATGATGGCAGAGAAACTGGGCTTGCTCTTCAGCCAGACCTACCACAACATCTGCCCCAACAAACAGCCTCCCATTTTCGGTAAACCTCACCTTAAAAAGTGCGCCCAGCACTGAAGTGATTTATATTTTCTTTACTAAGATTCAGCTGTATCTGTAATCATATATTACAGTACAGCGCGTGATATCATTTCTCCCTGGCAAATGGAAGTTGAGCAGAGACTTTTAAGGAATGTTTAGTTAAGCACATTTTTTTTTTTTTTTTTTTTTTTTAA
The DNA here is from genome assembly GCF_902713425.1 of Acipenser ruthenus. Lineage (NCBI taxonomy): Eukaryota > Metazoa > Chordata > Actinopteri > Acipenseriformes > Acipenseridae > Acipenser > Acipenser ruthenus. The sequence continues at coordinate 111,459 of NC_081238.1, forward strand.
CGCCCGTTTTGATTGATTGAATCATTTTCTCAACTGTTTTAGAGAAGGTTAGAGAACTGTTTTATTCTAACAGAATATTTATAGAAACGCATGAAATAAAACAGTCCTTTAAAGTGAAAAGTGCCCTTTAAGTGGTCAATTTGTGACATACCTTTCCCATGCTTGTATTATGCATTTACCATGTTTTAACACTACATGGTTTACCAGGAGGTAAGAAAATGGGTTTGAAAATTTCTCTCTCCCACCCTCTCGCTCCCTCTCTATCTCCCTCTCCCTCTCCCTCTCTCACTCTCTGCCTCTCCCTCCCTATCCCTCTATCTCCCTCTCTCTGTGTCTCTCTCTCCCTCTGTCACTCTCTCCGCCCTCTCTCTCTCTCTCTTCCTCTCTCCTTCTCCCTCTCCCGCTCTCTCTCCCTCTCCCTCTATATCTCTCTCTCCCTCTCTCTCCCCCTCTCTCACGCTCTCTCTCTGTCTCTCTCCCCCCCTCTCTCTCTTTTCTCTATCTGTCACTCCCTCTCTCTTCCCCCCCCCTCTCTCTCTCTCTCTCTGTCTCTCTCTCTCTCTCTCTCTCTTTTCCAGGTGATTTTATCCGGGAGCCGCGGGTGTACGAGGACCTGGTGGACTTCAAAGCTCTGAAGCAGTTCATGGAGACCCAGCTGGGAGATTACAACATCACCCCTGGGGTGGTGCCCATGAGCCTCGTGCTCTTCAGAGACGCCATTGAGCACAGTCAGTATCAACAACTAATCCACTGATCAATTACTGATTGCCGTGGCTTTTATTTCCCGAGCCTCAATAACACCTCCATAGATGGATCACCCCTGGTGTCCCTACTCAGAACCTCACATAGCTAGCTACGCAGTAACACGTGCATTGCTAGACCAAAGCTCTTCTGCTTGTGTTGGTGTTGTATTGAGAAATGGAAGACGCTGCTGAAAATGCCTGCTTACATTTTCACAGTCTCCTCAATGTGATATATTATATCACTATGCATAATAATTAATACACACACGGGATGTTTGCCATTGCATTTTGTGAAAAGTCTACATGTTTCTTTGTTTTTTTTACTAAAGTTTCCTCAGTGCATACTATGTATAATAACAGGTAGTGGTGTGCTGACACCATTGATTGGGACTCAAGGTTGTAAAGGTGAAGGAACGGCAGCTTTTCTGGTTTCAAAGCCAACACATTAATTAATGGATGTATTTAATACCTGCTGATAAATACTTCTCAAAGGCAATTCGGACTATCAACACACCCCTGCCTGTTATACATAGTGTGCCTTGAGCAAACTTGAGTATATATAGAAACACAGATAATAGACCTTGCAATTTGCATTCCACTTTATGAGAATTGGCAGCAGTGTGGAGTAGTGGTTAGGGCTCTGGACTCTTGACCGGAGGGTCGTGGGTTCAATCCCAGGTGGGGGACACTGCTGCTGTACCCTTGAGTAAGGTACTTTACCTAGATTGCTCCAGTAAAAACCTAACTGTATAAATGGGTAATTGTATGTAAAAAATAATGTGTAAAAAATAATATAATTGTATGTAAAAATAATGTGATATCTTGTAACAATTGTAAGTCGCCCTGGATAAGGGTGTCTGCTAAGAAACAAATAAATAATAATATATAGTGTAATGGCATCATGGGGCAAATGGTTACTGTATAAATATGTTCTAACTGTATGCAATTCCGTGGGCTTCGAGTGTGTTTTGAGCCGTGCCGTCTGCGTGTTTTTGCAGTTGCCCGCGTGGTGCGTGTGGTCAGCCAGCCCCGGGGGAACATGCTCCTGATTGGGATCGGAGGCTCAGGCAGGCAGAGCCTCTCCCGCCTCTCCTCCTTCATCTGCGAATACGACGTCTTCCAGATCGAGGTCACCAAGATCTACCGCAGGCAGGAGTTCAGAGAAGGTCAGCGCTGGCTCTCCCCGCTCACACGCTGGCTCTCCCCGCTCACACGCTGGCTGTGCATTCTCTGCAGACACTGCTGACGTGGCATGCTGATAGGCTTACAGGAGACAGTGTACAGCTAGGGCCAAAGGTTTTGCATCACCCTATGGGATTAACTCATTTTGCTTCATAAAATCGAATACAGTCTGCTGAATACGTTTTTTCCATAGACTTGAAAAAATGTACAAAAACTTTTGGCCATAGTTGTAGCGGTACGCCTCTGATAACAGGAAAGTTCTTACAGCGAAAAAAATGTAAGGAAAGGGGACAGTAATAAAATGAATAAAATTTAGCAGTTGCTACAACTGTATATCATACTAACGTAGGTGTGTATCAAGTACCTGCATGGCCAGTTTCACAGACCCCGATTTAGCAATATTCTACTACTGAGGTAAGGCAGTTCAAGATTCCTGCAACTAATACATACAACACTTTAATCAGGACCTCCGCGCAGTTTAAGCGAAGCAGAGTGGCACAATGTGTGTTAGGAGGAGGAGATGAAAGAAAGCAGCAGCAGTTGATGATGATGAGTTCACCCCCCTAGTCTCTGTAAGTCTCTTTGGATAAAGGTGTCTGTTTAAACGACTGATTAATAATACTGTCCCGGCGTTTCAGACATCAAGAAGCTGTACCGTCAGACTGGAGTCGACAACAAGCCCACAGTGTTTCTGTTTCCGGACACTCAGATCGTGGAGGAGTCCTTCTTAGAGGACATCAACAACATCCTGAGCTCTGGGGAGGTGCCCAATCTCTACAAGGCAGACGAGTTTGAGGAAGTACGAGACTTCATCTGCCTGCCTGAAAATCGCAAAGGAATCTGTCTGCAGCTCTGTCCAAAAGTTTTGCATCACCCTATAGAATTAACACATTTAACATCTAGCATGAAATACTACTGTACGACTATTATGGCTTCCAGTAGACTTTTTTTTGCGATATCATTTTGTAGTTTCTTTGATTTACATGATGTTAAATAAAATATCTAAATCATATATACTACAATTCTAGGTGATGCAAAACTTTCACCCATAGCTGTAGCGTCAAATAAGTGTTTGCTATAACATGTGTTTCTTTTTGAAACTACCCGTTGTAGATCTATACACTTAATGGAAATTGGTTTGTAGCTATCTGTTTAGCTACGAGCAGTTCAGCAATGGGGGTTGCCTGTGTTGTTTATGGACCTCAGTGTCGTGCATCCTAACTCCTCCTTGTCTCTGCAGATTCAGAGTGCCTTGGCGGAAGCAGCTAAAGCAGAAAGCCTTCCGGAGACTCCAGACAGTATCTTCAGTTACCTGATCGAGAGAGTGAGGAGCAACCTGCACATTGTCCTGTGCATGAGCCCCGTGGGGGACCCGTTCCGGTGAGAGGAGGGGTTCAGCTTCCGTGCAGCCAAACAGTCTACAACTGCGGCCAAAAGAGGCTTGAGACATAATAAAAATACAAAAAAAAACACTATATAAATATCATTTCGATCTTTCGTTTAACATCGTGTAATCGAAGGAACTACTAAATGATATCGCAAAAGTCTACCGGGAGCCATAATAGCAGTACAGTAGTATTTCATGTTAGATTTCGAAATGTCACATATTTTTCATTTTTCGTCTGTATTTTTCGTTAAGTGTGAGGAAAACTACAAAGCGGTGTGTAATTCAATATGGTAAGGTAACGTTATTCAGCAGGTTCTGTTCGACTCTATGAAGCAAAATTTGTTAATTCTCTAGGGTGATGCATAACTTTTGGCCACAGCTGTAGACTTGCTGAGTGGATTTCTACTAATCGTTACTAATCTTAAAATATTGTTTTTTGAAAACAGGTACAAAAATAAGATAGCCAGCTTGCGTGGTTGGTTGGTTGCTAGCAGCCTATTCAATATGCAAAATTAGTCTGTTCTATAGGGCGATGCAAAACTGTGATGTACCATTGTACTGCAGTTCATCTACCTGTTCATGTTACTCCTAAAGGAACCGCCTTCGTCAGTACCCAGCACTCGTGAACTGCACCACCATCGATTGGTTCTGTGAGTGGCCCAAAGATGCCCTGCTGGAAGTGGCAGAGAAGTACCTGGAAGGAATGGCCCTGGGGGCAATCGAAGGGGTAAGGCAAGAACCAAACCTGCCTGCGCAATGCGATGGGGGAAACCTAAAAGAAACGAAGGCAATTAAACAAAAGTTTCATCTGGTGAATCGCAGTAGCCAAAATGTTTGTCTGCTTGACTTAGTTTCTTTTAAAACGACAGGATTTTGTGTAGTTTTACCATGCTTTTCTCATGGTTGTACTATGCATTTACCATAGTTTACCCATGTTTGCCATGTTTATTAATACACTTTGCCATTTTTTTTACAATGCTTCCCTATGCTTTACCAGACCTCTCTGTGCTTTACAATGCTTCCCTATGCTTTATCATACCTCTCTGTGCTTTACAATGCTTCCCTATGCTTTATCACACCTCTCTGTGCTTTACAATGCTTCCCTATGCTTTACCAGACCTATCTGTGCTTTACAATGCTTCCCTATGCTTTACCACACCTCTCTGTGCTTTACAATGCTTCCCTACGCTTTACCATACCTCTCTGTGCTTTACAATGCTTCCCTATGCTTTACCAGACCTCTCTGTGTTTTATAGTGCTTTCACTGTGCTTCAATTTTGATGTGATTTTACTTGTATAAGGGATGATGGAGTGTTGTGAAGTTACAGAAGCATCATTTTGGTAATGGTTCCTGTGGCCGTGTTCCAAACAGACCTGAGATTTTCCAAGAACGTTTTCATTACAGGGCGCGCTGTTTCAATACTGCGTGACAAACCTGGAAAGCAATCGCAGTTTGTGTAAAGTTACATTTCTTTTGGTTTTCCAGATAAACAGCAAAGTGTCTCAGGTGTTTGTCACCGTGCACCAGTCTGTGGCTGAGTATTCCCAGAAAATGAAGCTGGAACTGCGAAGGCACAACTACGTCACGCCAACCAACTACCTGGAGCTGGTGTCTGGCTATAAAAAGTGTGTGCTGCCGGGGGTCACATAATCAGTACAGATGTTTTAAACAGGGTTTTTTAACTGCATACAGCTGGTTTATTTGCCCTTTTCCAATATTACCGGTGGAATTTATTTAATAGCTAATTTGGTAATTCTTCCTGAAATTATAGTAACTGATTCACTTGTGTTAATTGATTAATTGAATCTTCCTAACTGTAATAAAGTACTGGTTATCCTTACCTTGAGGTTGCATATGTTGCTGCTGTATGACCAGTTGTTTTTATATTTTTATGTTTTGCTGTTTTGCTCCAGTGCAAAATTCACACCACTTTTTCCTGCTTAGTCAAAGTGTTACTGGTTGTTAATGTCCTTTAAGAATTACTTATTGTCCACTAGCCTGTGTACTTGTGGTAAAGGTAAAAGTAATTGTAGTTAGATCGAGTTGATTTCAGGCTTTTAATATGTATTACTGTTTTTTATCTTGTCCAGCCACAAGGTATCTTTTTGCATTTTTCAGTTTTCTAACTCCTTTTAGTCAAAAGATATTCTGTTTATTCAACTGTGGGGTTTTTGAAGAAGAGAAAGGCTTTGCAGATTGATAATTTTTTTTTTTTTTTTTTTTAATCAAAAAACATTGGATTCTCACCCAGGTGTCTTTATTAAACCTGTCCCACACTGACCCTGCTTTCTCCTCCTTACCCCCTCGCCCCCAGACTGCTGGGGGAGAAGCGCAAGGAAGTGGGAAACCAGGTGAACAAGCTGCAGAACGGCCTGTTCAAGATCGACGAGACCCGGACCAAGGTGCAGGCCATGTCCCTGGAGCTGGAGGAGGCCAAGAAGAAAGTGGCGGAGTTTCAGAAGCAGTGCGAGGAGTACCTGGTCATCATCGTGCAGCAGAAACGAGAGGCCGACGAGCAGCAGAAGGTGAGAGAGAGAGAGAGAGAGAAGGGAGGAGGGGGGGAGAGAGAGGAGAGGCTGAGAGGGAGAGGTGGCACAGTTTCAGAGATAGGGGGTATGTGGTCGTAAACGAGAAAAAATGAGAGACACAGGCAACAGAAGAGGGGGAAAGAGAGAGAGAGAGAGAGAGAGAAAAGAGACAGGAGAAGAAGGGGAGACAGAGGGGAGAATGGGAGAGTGGCAGCCCTCATAAAAGTTTACCACTATATTTTTGCATGGTCGGGGTGACAGAGTTTCAGCGATAGAGGGAGGAGTAACTGGCCATTACTTCAGAGAGGGAGGGAGAGGAGGCAGAGGATAGAGAAGAGGAGAGAGGTAGCAGAGTTACTTTGGGGTTTGTTCATTGATCGATGAACCCCCTGTGTCCCCCTCAGACTGTGACAGCACACAGTGAGAAGATCGGCGCCGAGGAGATCAAGTGCAAAGCGATGGCGGAGAACGCACAGAGGGACCTGGATGAGGCCCTGCCAGCGCTAGAGGAGGCCATGAAGGTACGGCTATCATATCGAGCACGGCACCCTCATGCAGTGATTGTGCACAGCTATGGCCGTGCCGATTTACAATGCAATGGTAAAACCTATGTATCCCCCACTTTAATCCTCCCATTGGATTTTGTTTTCCAGTGTATACAGCTACTGCGAAACGTTTTGCATCACCTAGAATTTTAGGATTGAGACAGAATAAAAAAAATAAAAAAAAACTATATGAACATAATTTATATATTTTTATTTAACATCATGTAATCAGAGAAACTACAAAAAATTATAATGCAGAAAAGTCTACCGGAAGCCATAATTGTAGTACAGTAGTATTTCATGTTTTTCGTTAAGTATATGGAAAACTACAATATGTTAAGGTAACATTATTCAGCAGGTTCCATTCGACTTTTTGAAGGGAAATTAGTTCATTCTCTAGGGTGATATAAAACTTATGGCCACAGCTATAGACTTGCTGAGTGGATTTCTACTAATCGTTACTAATCTTAAAATATTATTTTTAGAAAACAGGTTTAAAAATAAGATACCCAGCTTGCTTGCTTGCTTGCTAGCAGCCTGCTAAGTGCTAGCTTTGTGAAACTGGCATTGCCTAATTAAAGTGGCGACGGCTTGCTGTCTCTTGCTAGGCTCTCGAGTCCCTGAACAAGAAGGACATGACGGAGATCAAGTCGTACGGCCGTCCCCCCGTCCTGGTGGAGACGGTGATGCAGGCCGTGATGATTCTCCGAGGGAACGAGCCGACCTGGGCAGAGGCCAAGAGGCAGCTGGGTGAGCCATTCTACAAACTAGAGACCCTCCTGTCAGGTCCTGCAACTGTTTTTAACAAATCAGAGCCGTACATGGCTAGTAACATGCTGACCAAACCAGAAATGTAATTTTTTTATAATAAGTTATCATTATGTCGTTTGCTTCGTGCAGTTCTTCCAGCAGTTTTACGTGACTGTATTTAAGATGATATCAGAGCTGTTTCTCTCTCCTATTCTTTAAGATCTTTGAATACTGTCTCTCCTGGTGTTTAACTCCTACCATCCGAGTATTGAAAAATTATTATATTTAAAAGGGGGGAAGGGGGTGTTTGAAAAAGGAATATGGGTTCTTGAACATGCTGAGAAAGTCAAACCTCCCCTGGGTTTTCGTGCTGTGGTTAAAGAAAAGGGCTTGATACCAGGAGGTTCCCGGTTCAAATCCCGGCTCAGCCACTGACTCACTGTCTGTGACCCTGAACTACTTAACCTCTTTGTGCTCCGTCCTTCGGATGAGACGTAAAACAAACTGATTTTAATGATTGGGTTTCTCGCAGGTGAGTCGAACTTCATCAAGCAGCTGGTGCACTTTGACAAGGATAACATCTCTGACCGCGTGCTGAAGAAGATCGGGCAGTACTGCACCCAGCCCGACTTCCAGCCTGAGATCATCGGCCGTGTCTCATCAGCAGCCAAGTCCCTATGTATGTGGGTCCGAGCCATGGAGGTGAGTGACGCGGCCCCCGAACCCGAACCCGAACCCTAACCCTAACCTTAACCCTGACCCAAACACCCAGGCATGCACAGAATATCTTTAGTTAGCAAACCAGAAAGTATTCATTAATAGCGGATCCGAGTGATCAGTGCAGTTCTAAATAGTCTAGATGTTAGTTAACTAATTGCTTTTATTTTTATTATTATTATTATCATCATCACTATTTGTAATTGTCTTGCAGGTGTACGGGCGTATTTACCGAGTGGTGGAGCCCAAGCGGGCCCGTCTCAACGGAGCAATGCAGCAGCTGGCTGAGAAGCAGAGGGACCTGGCCGAAGCACAGGCGAAACTCAGAGAGGTCGGTACCAAGCCTTTCCTCATTACACACTATCAGGGGAACAACACCCTAACCCCAGAGTATTATTATTATTATTATTATTATTATTATTATTTAGTCATTTACCAGACGCTTTTATCTAAAGCGACTTAGAGACTAGGGGGTGAACTATGCATCATCAACAACTGCTGCTGAAGAGTCACTTCCAGTAGGACCTCGGTTTTACGTCTCATCCGAAAGGACGGAGCGCTGCCTGGTATTGATATGTGTTGGTTTGTGCCACTGTAATCCTGTTGGTACGTCAGAATATGAAAATGTTAATAACGGGACACCGTCCTTTTATAAAGCGTTATTATTATTATTATTTATTTCTTAGCAGACGTCCTTATCCAGGGCGACTTACAATTGATATCACATTATTTTTACATACAATTACATTATTATTTTTTACACATTATTTTATTTATTTATTTATTTTTACATAGAATTACCCATTTATAGAGTAATTTTTACTGGAGCAATCTAGGTAAAGTACCTTGCTCAAGGGTACAGCAGCAGTGTCCCCCACTGGGGATTGAACCCACGACCCTCCGGTCAAGAGTCCAGAGCCCTAACCACTACTCCACACTGCTGCCTGTGTTACTGGGGTTGTCCTTGTTAAACGGGTAGCACAGTGTAGTGAAGCATTATACAAGCTTAGTGAAATGAGTTAATTCCATAGGCCATAGCTTAAGCATTACAGTGCAGATTTACTGTGTAACCGAGGAAGCGGTAAGAGTCTGTCTCATAAGTAAGCCTAGTGTTTTATCAGTATTGCTTGTGACCGATGCAAGCGCTTTCTTGTGTGTGTGTGTGTGTGTGTGTGTGTGTGTGTCTCTCAGGTGGGAGAGAAGCTGGAATTACTGAAGAAGCATTACGATGAGAAACTGACTCAGAAAGAGGAGCTGCGCTTGAAGTCCGAGGACATGGAGATGAAACTGGACCGGGCCGCCAAGCTGGTCTCAGGGCTGGCCGGGGAGAAGATCCGCTGGGAGGAGACTGTCAAGGTATTATTTTATTATTATTATTATTATTATTATTATTTATTTATTTGGCAGACGCCTTTGTCCAAGGCGACTTACAGGTGTTACAATGTAAGATTAATATTTAAATACAGCGTGGTTTACAATAAGTGCAACAATACTACTAGAATACAGTGTGAACTAGGATGCAGCAAGTTAGGATTACAGCAATTGGAATGAGGAGCAGCTTTGCCGCCCCTGACGCGCTTCAGCCAGTGCGTGTTCGTGATTTATTTAATGTTTATTTATTTTTTTGCAGGGGTTGGAAGAAGACATGGGGTACTTGGTGGGAGACTGTCTGTTGGCTGCAGCCTTCCTCTCTTACATGGGTCCGTTCCTGTCAAACTACCGAGACGAAATCGTCTCGAAAATCTGGAGACAGGTCTGTATCGCTCGAGTATCAATCCAGCCCCCGTTTCCAAACCCCGTTCTCCGACCGTTTAAACTGCACGGCAGTCACCTGCTGCTAAATTGCTTAAGTGATTGTTGGTATTATTTTACATTTTAACAGCTAATAAACTGGGTGCAATTTCTAACTTTACATTTCGAACATCATTTAGATCTTTTTTTTAACATCATGTAATCAAAGAAACTGCAAAATTATATTGCTTAAAAAAAGTCTACCGGAAGCCAAATTAACATGAGAAACACAAAATACCCAAACATAGAACAGTTTACTTCACGCGTGTGTGAAACAAACAAAAAGAGTCGGCTTAAACAGCATTACACAACGATGTGCTACAATTGTCCTTACAATGAGTAAAGCAAACATAAAAAAATATGTGTTGTACTTACAATCAATTCTAAAGAACACAATTTTAAAATAAGAAATTGTCCATCAAGGTCTGCCTTTTACAATGCACCACCTCCCGCTGTAAATCCATCTCAATTTTGCGTGCAGCTTGGTATCCAGTTTCAAAGCCACGATTCTGCCTCAGTCCGCCAGAAATACGCAGTTGTGAAGTCAGTGTGTTATAAAAGCTGCATGAAGTATGCGCATAAATCATGCAAGTGCGCTCTGTACCGCTGGCAACTAGGAATAAAGTTGTCAATAAGCGGCGTGCAGTTGCTAATATCAGAATTCCATTAACATTAAAGTCTGTGGGACAGGATTGGTTCCTGGGAAAATGTTGTTAAAGTTGTCTTTATCAGGGTTGCTAATAACAGGCATCTACTGTATATGGAAAACTACAAAGTATGTAATTCAATATGTTAACGTAACATTATTCAGCAGGTTTCATTCCACTTTATTCCAGTTCATTCTCTAGGGTGAGGCAGGACTTTTGGCCCTAGCTGTAGCTGTTTCGAACGCAGTTTTGCTCTCTTTTCAGATCCGGGATCTGACCATACCCTGCTCCCCCAGCTTCAGCTTCGCTAACTTCCTGTCCAAGCCGACGGTGGTCCGAGATTGGAAGCGTCAGGGACTGCCTTCCGACGCCTTCTCGACGGAGAACGGGGTCATTGTCACCCGCGGCAACCGGTAAACGTGACCGTCTGCGCCATAGCAAAGTGTAATCAAGCACAGTGAAAGCATGGTAAAGCCTAGGCAAGCATTACAAAGCACTGAGATTTATGGTAAAGCATAGGGAAGCAGCGTAAAGCACAGAGAGGTCTGGTAAAGCATAGGGAAGCAGCGTAAAGCACAGAGAGGTCTGGTAAAGCATAGGGAAGCAGCGTAAAGCACAGAGAGGTATGGTAAAGCATAGGGAAGCATTGTAAAGCACAGAGAGGTCTGGTAAAGCCTAGGCAAGCATTACAAAGCACTGAGAGGTATGGTAAAGCATAGGGAAGCAGCGTAAAGCACAGAGAGGTCTGGTAAAGCATAGGGAAGCAGCGTAAAGCACAGAGAGGTCTGGTAAAGCATAGGGAAGCAGCGTAAAGCACAGAGAGGTCTGGTAAAGCATAGGGAAGCAGCGTAAAGCACAGAGAGGTCTGGTAAAGCATAGGGAAGCAGCGTAAAGCACAGAGAGGTATGGTAAAGCATAGGGAAGCATTGTAAAGCACAGAGAGGTCTGGTAAAGCAGACAAAATCACAAGGTAAACTAACCCTTATAAAAGTTGCTCCCAGTTGTATCAGCTTGGCTCTGTGTCTCATTCTAGGTGGCCCCTCATGGTAGACCCTCAAGGACAAGCTCTTAAATGGGTCAAGAACATGGAGATGTCAAAGGTAGGATTCTGGAATGGCTTTGTATAATAAACATGGTAACTTAATCCACACTTTCATACAGTCTATCGATATGCAGTGTGCAGGAAGGCTAAATCTGTTGGCTGCCGTAGTTTTTGCATTAAAACACACAGCCACACACATGGCTGGGGAACTGTGGGCTTCATCACTTGTGTAATCCTGCCCTATCATGCACTATATCAAATATCATCACCCATATATACCGCGCACCTCGAATATAAAGAGCTGTCTGCATGTAACAAATTTGTAAAAGTGAGTGAGTGTATGTGTGTTATATTTGTAAAACAGGATGGTTTTTAGCCAGTTGTTTCAGTGTCTTCTTCCCAAGCGGTTTTGTAAATGGTAATTCCTTTGCAGAGAGTTGATTGTTTTATTTGTGTGTGTGTGTGTGTGTGTCTTCACAGGGTCTGAAGGTGATCGACCTGCAGATGAGTGATTTCATGCGGGTCATGGAGAATGCAGTCCAGTTCGGCTCGCCCATCCTGCTTCAGAATGTGCAGGAGGAGCTGGATCCGTCGCTGTCCCCCATCCTCAACAAATCCGTCACCAAAGTCGGTCAGTACAGCATAAGACAGGACAATGCAGGACAGGACGGCAGCCGAGGGAGGCACTGTTAGACTTCTACAGCTGAGGCCAAAAGTTTTGCATCACCTAGAATTTTAGGATTGAGATATAATTTAAAAAAAAAAAAAAAAAAAACTATATGAACATAATTTAGATCTTTTATTTAACATCATGTAATGCAAAACGTCTACCGGAAGCCATAATAGTAGTACAGTAGTATTTCATGTTAGATTTTTTCAATTTTGTCAGTTTTGGAAAACTACAAAGCGGTGTGTAATTCAACATGTTAACATTATTCATCAGGTTTCATACCACTTTATGAAGCAAAATTAGTTCATTTTATAGGGTTCTGACGCAAAACTTTTGTCCATAGCTGTAGATCATCAGTAACTTCAACACTCAACCAGGAAATCTGTTCAGAACTGAAGAAACTTCAGGAAAAGCATTATTCTGAGTAGCGTAAATAAGCAGCTTTAGAACAAACTAGGTCAGCAGTCTGTTGCTTTTCAGATTGTTCAACACTGTTCTTTCCACAGCTTTCACACAGACCACAGCGCCCCACCTTATTCTTCGATATATATAAATGAGCGAGGCTTCTTGAGGTTTGTGGGAGGATAGCGTCAGAAAGGAGACTCAGAGGCTTGGAAAGACAAAGACAAACAGACACGGAACAAGAGCCAAAATAAAGATTGAAACAAAAGAACAAAACACTTGCAAACAGTACAAGTACAAGTACAAGTACAAGTACAAACACTCCCACTCATCTATACACCAACCCCTCAAGCAATGGATTTTTCTCCCCTTATATACAGGTGACCATTCTCCAATTAGCGCTCAGTTACCTAATTGGGAAATGGCCACACCTGTGATTGTTGGCAGGGACAGAATTAAACCCATCCCTGCCAGCCTTACATCCCCACACACACTGCATGCAGCAGCAGGGCTTCTGCCCTGCCACAAGGTTTTGTTGACGTTGCTTTTGAGATTTTGTGAGCTGACATGTGATCCGTTTTGTGTAGGCGGTCGATTGCTGATCAGGCTGGGCGATAAGGAGGTGGAGTACAGCCCCGAGTTTCGTTTTTACATCACCACCAAACTGTCGAACCCGCACTACACTCCGGAGATCTCCACCAAAACCAGCATTGTCAACTTTGCTGTCAAAGAGCAGGTGAGGATGCCCGGCACTCACTGGGTTAACACTGTACCCATCACCCCCACCCTTGCCCTGCCCGATCCCCCCCCTCTCTGTCCCTCACTCTGCCTTTTAAAATAAATTCTGTCCATTTAATTAATCAATAAATATCAATGTGTCCTGACCAAACCTTGTGCAGTGTGTAAGTTGAGTACTTTTGTCTTTTTATATAAATAGAGGGCTTGAATTTCTTACCAGTCCTGTTAATGTCTTGCAAGCCTAAGGGCCAGATTCTCAAAGCTGTTCACATCAAATTTTCATTAGCATGCTATTTTCGCAAAGTAATAACACACCTAATAAATGTTACGAAACCGGAAATAAATTCTCACTCTTTTTAGAATTGGAAATGATAGTGACGATTTAGATCGAATAGCTTTGAGAATCTAGCCCTATATAAAGACAGTGAGCTCAATTCTCAAAGCTGTTTACTCTGAAAATGTCATAACCACGATTTTTATCAGATCGTAAAAATGCACCCAATAAAATGCCCAATCCAGAACAAATAAGCAACTTGGAGCTGTTTCTGATCAGTTTTAGAATTCAGACAAAGAATAACGGCAAAGGCGATCTGTGGTAAGCAGCTTTGAGAATCTAGTGGGCTTTACCTGGTATGCCAGTTGGCCTTTGAAAGGCCAGGTGGAAGCCTCAGCATGAATTTGTGGTAACCCCGCTGGCTCTCCCTCTCCCCCTGTCTCAGGGTCTGGAGGCACAGTTGCTGGGGAACGTGGTGCGCAAGGAGAGACCGGAGCTGGAGGAGCAGAAAGACACCCTGGTCATCAACATCGCGTCAGGGAAGAACAAACTGCAGGAGCTGGAGGACGAGATCCTGCGGTGAGAGACTCCGACGAGAGATTAATTATTAAAACAGACTAGGCACCTACACTACTGCATTATTATTATTATTATTATTATTTGGCAGATTAAGGGACACCCTACACATGACGTAATTTAAATCATTTAAATCACAGAAACCTGATCTGGTCACCAGCAACTTTGATTAAAACTCAAAAAAGTGTTTGGTTCTATGCACGGGATGACGTCTGTACACAGGATAAGACGTACTGGAATTTCTACAGATTTCACATGTGATTTATTTGTGTATTTTTGTTTTGTTTGTGTTTGGATTACTAGTTGCTCAGGCTATCATTAACTATTAACTATTCTTCCAGCAAAAAAAAAAAAGCCTGATTGTGGGGAGGTGACGTGGCCACAGCGCTACACTAATATGTATCCCCCCACCCCCCCCACCCCATCCCCTTACTTCCCTGCAATTGAGTTATCTTAAGGAGCAATCTTTTTTTCTGGCATAGTTAGTAAGCCTGGTAAAAACATCAAAGTGCAGTACAGAATTTGCCTAAGGATTTCTTGTGCTTGAGCACTGCTTTCTCCACATATTATGTGTCACTTTACAGTTTGCCCACACTGACAAAGAAAGCCCTGGTAGTTTTGGGACACACTGTAATTGCCTGCGTGTGTAACTGGATACTGCACTGAGCTGTATATTACTCCTAGCCTGAGCCATATGCAGCTAGCATTTTAATCCAATCTGTTGCCATGGATTTAGTAGCATTTCTCCCCATAGAGCATCCGCTGTTCATTATCATTCAATAACATTTGATACCACAGCCCAGTATTACATTAGATTAGATTTTAATCATCAAAGATACATTATCATTGCTGGGGAAAAACATGCTTTTTTTCTGGCATTTTGAATGGGCTGAAAAAAATTGTCAAGAGTACCATATTACAGTGAAGGGATATATTTGATGCAAAGTAAACCTGGTAGCAAGCACTCCATCAAATGGGTGTTTCTAAGTGTTCGGTGGCTGACTCTATACGAGAGTGTATTTCTCGTAGACTCTCGGCTGTGTCTGAGGGGTCGGTCACACAGAGCGCAAGAGAAAGTGCTCTCTCAATACGATTAGAGGCAGTCACCGAACATTTTATAAAGTTGTTAAATCTAAATAGAAAAAAATAAAAAGTTGATGTTAAGGTGTTTAATCTGTTTATATGAAGCCTAGAAAGCCTGGAATGGGTGAAACTGCTATGCAGTAGGAGTCTTATTTCCACCCCTGTTATATACGCATTCATTATAATATAAGTAAATACAGATGTGGCCAAAAGTTTTGCATCACCTAGAATTTTAGGATTGAGACATAATTAAAAAAAAAAAAAAATCTGTATGAACATAATTTAGGTCTTTTTATTTAACATCATGTGAACAAAGAAACTACAAAATGATCTCGCAAAAAAAGTCTACCGGAAGCCATAATAACAGTACAGTAGGATTTCATGTTAGATTTCGAAATGTCACATTTTTCAATTGTTGTCAGTACATGGAAAACTGCAAAGCGATACGTAAATTAATATGTTAACGTAACATCATTAAGGAGGTTTCATTCGACTTTAAGAAGCAAAAGTAGTTAATTTTAGAGGGTGATGCAAAACTTTATACACATTCATTATAATATGCATAACGCCTGCAAACAAAAACTGCTTTGCACATCAGCTAGAAGCAGGTGAATAGCCCGTGTCGTGTGTAAGCTTCCCATTGGACTGCGGAGTCCTGATCCGAGCTCAGGATGGGAGCTCACAGTGTGTTGCTCTCGAATGCCGCAGGTTGCTGAACGAAGCCACGGGCTCTCTGCTGGACGATGTCCAGCTGGTCAACACCCTGCAGACCTCCAAGGTGACCGCCACAGAGGTGGCCGAGCAGCTGCAGGTCACCGAGCAGACGGAGATCAAAATCGACATGGCCAGAGAGGTGAGGGGTCCCGCCTCAAGAACAGGGCTCTGAGCAGTGCAGAGCCTTCTGGGTAAAAGAGTCAGACCAACCAGCAGGGCGTTTTTCATTTCAACATTAATGTATTTTTTATTTTTTTTATCTATGTATATATTTTCTCATCTTTATAAATTATATTTTATGTAAAGCGTTCTGAGACGCCTTTATTGATGTGAAGTGTGCTATATAAACAAATAATTAAAGATTGATTTGATATATATATATATAGAGAGAGAGAGAGAGAGAGATAGAGATAGATAGATAGATGTATACACTTTTTTGCTCAAAGGTTAGTAATATGAACAAAAAGACACAAAGAGATAATAGGAGGCATTTATATTATATAAACTATTAATAGTCTCATTGTTTTTGTTTTTGTGTCTGTGTGTGTATGATTGTGTGTTTCTGTTTTATGTTTGTGTGCTGGTGTCTGTGGTTGTTTGTGTGTGCTTTTGTGCGTGTGTTTCTGCACGTGTGTGTGTGTGTGTGTGTGTGTGTGTGTGTGTGTGTGTGTGTGTGTGTGCGTGTGTGTGTGCAGGCGTACCGCCCCTGTGCTCAGAGGGCCTCCATCCTGTTCTTCGTGCTCAATGACATGGGCCGCATCGACCCCATGTACCAGTTCTCTCTGGACGCCTACATAGACCTGTTCAACCAGAGCATCGAGAAGAGCCAGCGCAGCACCAAGCTGGAGGAGAGGATCAGCAACCTCAACGAATACCATACCTACGCTGTGTACAGGTAACACTGCCATACCTACGCTGTGTGCAGGTAACACTGCCATACCTACGCTGTGTGCAGGTAACACTGCCATACCTACGCTGTGTGCAGGTAACACTGCCATACCTACGCTGTGTGCAGGTAACACTGCCATACCTGGTTATCAATTCAGTTATATAATAGTTATAGGACTGCGAGCCTCTTGTATGGGTTATATAACCCGACACTGCTTTCAGCCTCAATCCATTCACTTCTGCTACTGATATTACCCACATACACCTGCAGTACATTCGGCGTCCTGTAACTCTATGTGAAAGCACAGTGATGGTCCATGCTGACTGGTGTAGCGCTCTCTTACAGGTACACGTGTCGGGGGCTGTTTGAACGTCACAAGATGCTCTTCAGCTTTCAGATGTGCTCCAAGATCCTGGAGGTGGCTGGCAAGCTGAACATGGATGAGCACAACTTCTTCCTGAGAGGCGGGGTGGTGAGTGGAGTCTCGCACAGCGGCGGAGACCTTCGCTGGCGTGTTACTGGCGCAGAGGAGGAGGCGGCCGGGTAGCTGTGGCCAAACCAAACGTTTTGCATCGCCCTATAGCAGTGGTACTCAATCCTGGCCCTTGAGATCTAATCCAGTCCAGGTTTTTACTCCAGACAGGTTCTAATGTAGTTAATCGAAGCTGTTGAGAGGCAGTTAAGTAATTCAGAACCTGGTTGGAATAAAGACCAGGACTGGAATAAATCTCGAGAGCCAGAATTGAATACAAGTGCCCTATAGGATTAACTCATTTTGCTTCGTAAAGTCGAGTGAAACCTGCTGAATAACGTGACCGTGTTAACATATTGAATTACGTACCGCTTTGTAGTTTTCCCCCATATGATTAATGAAAAACTGACGGAAATTAAAAAAATGTGACGTTTTCGAAACATGAAACACTACTGTACTACTAATATGGCTTCCGGTAGGCTTTTTTGCGATATAATTTTCTGGTTTCTTTGATTTACATGATGTTAAATAAAAGATCTAAATTATGTTCATATATAAAAACCAATTTTAAATGATGTCTCAATCCTAATGTTCTTGGCAATGCAATGCATTTGGGCACAGCTATATGTCACTTAGGCTTCAGGAGTCTTTGCTGCTGTTATTATGTTTAAAATCTTTATTTTCAGCCCCTGTTGAGTCCTGTCAGTCACACAAGACTGCAGGTTACACTGATTCACCGCTTTTGTGTCCCTTAAAACATTTATAATTCATTTAAAATCCTATTGACATTGCCAAATACTGCTGCTATTCCTCCTCTTCTTAGCAACTGGCTTTCAGGAACAAACAAGCAACTGACTGCTGTGGTGTCAGTAATTGTGGCTTCCAGAATTTGTATAACAAATCCAGAGTTCTTTATGTTCTCTTTAACAAATTCACTGTTTCCCAAATCAATCAGTCAATTTCTGTGTTTCGTGAACAAGTTATTGCATACATCGTATAATCATCAATAAATCATTTTTTTAAAACTCCAATTTAACTGCGTTGTGGGTTTTGCCCTACTGAACTACTGAAACAAACAAGTGATGCTGATTAACTGCGTGTGGGTTCAGGTGCTGGATAAAGAAGGCCAGATGGACAACCCTTGCACAGGCTGGCTCTCCGATGCCAACTGGGATAACATCACGGAGCTGGAGAAGCTCACCAACTTCCACGGCATCATGAACTCCTTCGAGCAGTACCCCCGCGACTGGCAAGCCTGGTTCACCAGCGATGAGCCGGAGACCGCCACACTGCCCGGTGAGCAAGGGGGGCGGGCAGGGACTGGAGCAGGGGTCTCCAACCCGGGCCCTGGAGAGCCACAGTCCTGCGGGTTTTGAAGGTGTCTTCATGCCATATGTTAATCTTGACTAATTGAGCCAATAATTGGTGCAATTAAGTAACTGAGCGCTTGATTGAAACCCTGTAGCTCTCCAGGACCAGGGTTGGGTTCGGTTGGGTTGGGTTGGGAGGGGGGCGTCTGTAATTAACTAGAAATACAGCAGAACATAAGAACATAGGAAAGTTTGACGAACGAAAGGAAGCCATTCATTTATTAAATCAAAAGTTCATGAAACCTGTTTAGTTTAGAAGATTATTCTTTTTTGAGGCCCTGTCAAGTCCGATTAGTTAGATTCTTCTAATACTGATATTACTACAGCTATGGCATATATATATATATATATATATATATATATATATATATATATATATATATATATATATATATATATATAAAGTTTGAGAAAAAGGAAAACTGCTGTGTACCAAAATGATCAATAAGAAAAAAGAGAAAGATATTTCAGGCACTTAAAAAGGTAGAATAATTGATTACAAATCAATTATCAGGACGTTTCGGACTACAAGACCTTCATCGTCTGAATACAAAAAAACACATGAACATGATTTAGATCTTTTATTTAACATCATGTAATGAAATAAATTTTCAATGAAATAAATTTCATCTTTATCAGGGTTGCTAATAACAGGCATCTACTGTATATGGGGCAAACTACAAAGCAGTGTGTAATTCAATATGTTAACGTAACATGATTCAGCAGCTTTCATTCAGCTTTATGTTAGTTAATTCTGTAGGATGATGCAAAACGTTTGTCCACAGCTGTAGGCTGTTCAAGCTGAGCTCTTGCCGTGACTCTGTGTTTGCAGGGGAGTGGGAGAACGCCTGCAACGAGCAACAGAGGATGCTGATCGTGCGCTCGCTGCGGCAGGACAGGGTGGCTTTCTGCGTCACCTCCTTCATCATCAACAACCTGGGCTCCAAATTCGTAGAGCCGCCAGTGCTGGACATGAAGTCGGTGAGCAAAGTGGCTGGGAGCGGGAGCGCAGGCAAACATTTCAATATGAGATTCTCATGCTGACATCACAAGGAGGTGTGAACCCCCAAAGCGCTGGGGAGTGGGAAGGAGGGCTTACTGGCAAGCCTCGCCTTTACAATTGAGTACCGGTTTTAACGGTGTCGGTTTTACAGCCTCGGTGCGGAAATCTGTGATATAGAAACAGTAGGCGCTCGTGGTGTGTGAAAATGTTAGACCGCTTTGTGGCTATCCTTTTTTTTTTTTTTTTTTTTTTGCTATTTTAAATTCATTGCATGTGTGGCCTATTAAAGTCATCAACTAATTTAGCCAACCGGTAATTTGCCTGTTTTGACAATTTACCAAGATTTTCATTTACAGCGATTTGATTTCATACGCACAGCAAATCAATGGTCTGTTCTAATAGATTTGCACACTACTTGTGTGTGTGTGTGTGTGTGTGTGTGTGTGTGTGTGTGTGTGTGTGTGTGTGTGTGTGTGTATATACACAGTAGTTCACACAAAAAAAAGTGTAATGGCATAATGGAGCACATGTTTACTGGACTGCCTTGTAACCTGGTAAAAAGAGCTGCCTTGTGTAGGGGTGTACTGTGTGTGTATTAATATTTATATACAGTATATATATATATAAATATGTTTTAACCGTGTGCCTGTGTTTCTTCTCCTTCATGTGCAGGTACTTGACGACTCCACCCCTCGCACTGCCCTGATCTTCGTGCTGTCTCCCGGGGTGGATCCCACCAGCTCCCTGCTCCAGCTGGCTGAGGTGTGCGGGATGGCACCTCGCTTCCATGCCCTCTCCCTGGGGCAGGGGCAGGCTCCCATCGCCACGCGCATGATCAAAGAAGGAGTCAAGGACGGTGAGGCCACAGCAGCGCTCCTCACCGTTTTATTTTTTTACTGTGATTGGTGTTACAGGGCAATACAGGGTTACAATGCAAGATTCATATTTAAGTACAGGATAGTTTGTAGTAAGTGCAAATAATATACTGGTGAAATACAATATGAACTAGGATGCAACAGGTTAGGATTACAACAAGTTATATCTACAATGACACTAGTAGTGCAAATAAGCAATGATAGTGCATCAGCTGAGGATCCAGTAACCTGGTCAGGCAAGTCCTGTACATAGTAGGAGGGGTGGATCAAGAGATCTACAAGTGCAGTCTAAACAGGTGGGTCTTATTGGCTGGCAGTGGATTTGAGGTTATTTTATTTAAAGACCTTATTTTACCCTCTCCTTAGGTAACTGGGTGTTCCTGGCGAACTGCCACCTCTCTCTGTCCTGGATGCCCCAGCTGGATAAGCTGGTGGAGCAGCTGCAGCTGGAGGAACCGCACCCCGACTTCCGGCTGTGGCTCAGCTCCAGCCCGCACCCCGACTTCCCCATCTCCATCCTGCAGGCCGGCATCAAGATGACCACCGAGCCGCCCAAGGTACAGCCAGCCAGGGAACCACTAAACAGATAAACACACACACACACATATACACAGAGCCATCACACATATACACACATACAGAAACTGTACCATCAGCCAGGGAACCACTGAACAGATAAACACACACACACACACAGAGCCATCACGCATATACACACATACAGAAACTGTGCCATCAGCCAGGGAACCACTGAACAGATAAACACACACACACATATACACAGAGCCATCACGCATATACACACATACAGAAACTGTACCATCAGCCAGGGAACCACTGAACAGATAAACACACACACACATATACACAGAGCCATCACGCATATACACACATACAGAAACTGTACCATCAGCCAGGGAACCACTGAACAGACAAATACACACACACACACACTCACACACACTCACACACACACACATAGCCGCCAAACATATGCCACACACACACACACACACAGCCGTCACACACATACGCACACTCAGGAACTGTCCAGCTCGCCCGCACTGCACGAGATCTCTTACAACAAGAGACACGCATACACACCACGCAGATGACCTTACACGAGAGGACGCACAGGGAGTTATTTTCCATGTCCGTGGTTGTGCATTATAACAGAGGCGGGGTCTCACTCTTTGCTTGCTCCGCAGGGTCTGAAGGCGAACATGAAGCGACTGTATCACCTGATCACAGAGCAGCAGTTCAGCCGCTGCTCCAAGCCCCCCCTCTACAAGAAGCTGTTCTTCTCCCTGTGCTTCTTCCACAGCGTGCTGCTGGAGAGAAAGAAATTCCTGCAGCTAGGCTGGAACATCGTATATGGCTTCAACGACTCTGACTTTGAGGTGCCCGAACAAACACTACAGCTACGGCCACATCATTATTATTATTACTATTATTATTATGAATTACTCATTTAGCAGACGCTTTTATCCAAAGCGACTTACAGAGACTAGGGGGTGAACTGTGCATGAAAATGAATTGCACATTAATGTATTGTAAAATTCATAATACAAAAACTGAGAAGCAAACAGTTTTAGTTTGTATAACTATAGCAGTGCTTAATTTTGTTCAGTTTTAGTTTTATAAAACCAGCAGCTTTTTTTCACCTCCCTAAAAAAAAAAAAAAACAGGAGTTCATTAAAGACTGGAGCAAACACTTTGCAGATACAGCCCCTAGTTTCTTACACTTTTCAACTTCAAGAATTCTGATTAATCGTTTTGAAGCTATGGATAGCAAAACATTTAAGCTAGCGATTAAACAGACATCGCAATGGCAGCTCAAAATAATAGCGTATGAATAAAAGGGAGCCAAATGCAACTGTGTGACTCTGAGCCCCCCTCCCCTCCACCCAGGTATCGGAGAACCTGCTGGGCCTGTACCTGGACGAGTACGAGGAGACCCCCTGGGACGCCCTCCGCTACCTCATCTCGGGGGTCAACTATGGGGGGCACGTGACGGACGACTGGGACCGCCGGCTACTCACCACCTACATCAACGACTACTTCTGTGAGCAGGCTGTCACCACGCCCTTCTTCAAGTGAGTCTGCTTCACTCGCTCATTCATTACAAAACAGCAGAGCCGAGCGAAAGCATAGTCAAGCGCAGCTCAGCATCGTGAAAGCAGGGCAAACCATAGCCAAGCAGGGTACAGCATGTACATGTATACTGTAAGAACATTAAAAAAAAAAA
Source organism: Acipenser ruthenus (assembly GCF_902713425.1). Taxonomy (NCBI): domain Eukaryota; kingdom Metazoa; phylum Chordata; class Actinopteri; order Acipenseriformes; family Acipenseridae; genus Acipenser; species Acipenser ruthenus. The sequence continues at coordinate 134,106 of NC_081238.1, forward strand.
AAAAAGTTTAGGGAAAGAGAAGACGCTTTCTTAATTCTTAATGCTTTACTCTCTTATTTCGTGACAGAACAGCAGTGTGAAAGCAAGGTACAGCAGGTGCATGTATACAGCTCTTTGAATATCGTGTTGTTGATGGGTGGGGACGTTGTCTGAAGTCAGCTGTTTAATTTAGGTTTAAGCTTACTTTCTTTTACAGGCAGTACGTGTGTCAAGTAAACAGCATTGTCTTGCTTAACATTGTATGTATTTGTGTGTGTGTGTGTGTGTGTGTGTGTGCGTGCGCTCATCACAGGCTCTCTTGCTTGAACACATACTGCATCCCGAAGGACGGGAACCAGGCTTCCTACAAGGAGTACATCAGTATGCTGCCCAACATGGACCACCCCGAGGCGTTCGGACAGCACCCCAACGCAGACATCGCCAGCCAGATCAGAGAGGCACGCACGCTGTTCGAGACACTGCTCTCTTTGCAGCCCCAGCTCACCGCCAGCACAGGAGCCGGGGGACAGAGCAGGGAGGAGAAGGTGAGCGGTATAATAAAGCACAGTGAAAGCATAGAAAAGCATAGGGGAGCATTGTAAAGCATAGAGAGGTGTGGTAAAGCATAGGGAAGCATTGTAAAGCACAGAGAGGTCTGGTAAAGCATAGGGAAGCATTGTAAAGCACAGAGAGGTGTGGTAAAGCATTGGGAAGCATTGTAAAGCACAGAGAGGTCTGGTAAAGCATTTTAAAAAACTGGTTAAACTAAGCCTTATAAAAGCTTCCCATAGTAAAAGCACAGCAAAGTGTATTAAAGCACAGTGAAAGCAGAGTAAAGCATTGTAAAGCACAGTGAAAGCACGGTAAGGCATTGGGAAGCATTGTAAAGCGTCTCCTCTCGCCCTGCCCCTGCAGGTTCTGGAGATCTCGGCTGACGTGCGTCAGAAGATCCCGGACGAGCTTGATTACGAAGGAACGCGCAAAATGCTGGCCGACGACCCCTCACCCCTCAACGTGGTGCTGCTGCAGGAGATCCAGAGATACAACTCCCTGCTGAGCACCATCAAGTGAGTGCACTCCCTGTCTGCCTGTCTGTCTGTTTGTCTGTTTGTCTGCCTGCCTGCCTGCCTGTGTGTCTGTCTGTCTGCCTGTCTGCCTGTCTGTCTGTCTGTCTGCCTGTCTGTAGATGTCCCTCTGTCTATACAACTTCGTGATCTGACCATCAGACCTCCCTGCTCTCTGTAACCCCTTGTTACCCCCCTCCCTGCCCCCCCCCCCGCAGGTCCTCTCTAATCGAGCTGGAGAAGGGGATCCAGGGCCTGGTCGTCATGTCAACCAGCCTGGAGGAGACCTTCACTTGCATCTACGATGCCAGAGTGCCGCCCATGTGGGAGAGGGTAGGGACCCAAGGGGAGAGACATGTCTTTGAAGAGTGGGCACTATTCAAATAAAGCTTTAAAAAGAAAAGAAAAAAGTCTGTTTTTGCGACTCAAATCAACTCTGATATTCCTGAAACTGTTCTGGATTACTGTATTATTCATAAAAAAAAACATTATTTTGTGTGGCAGAGTAGGGTAGGAGGATTGTGAAAATGTAGTCCTGGAGATAGTTGGTAGCAGGACAACGTCCCCCAGAATGCCCCAGGGTTGGAATTAACCCCAGGAATGTGATACACCAGGAATGTGTTCAATGGGCAGAGCGCCCCAGGGCGTTGCGTGGCTTTTTCTGTTGAACGATGGGCAAGCCGAGAGCGCTTCCTAACAGTAGCGAGTCAAGCTCAGAGCTGCCTCGCTGGACGTTCAAAACAGCCGACCTGCATTATCAGTGCTGGTGGCTGCAAATTGATTTTTTAAAATACGGGCTTGTTTGGCCAACGCATGTGTGGTAATAAGTAATATTTCTGTTTGTCATTTTAGCTTTTTGCAAATGATTGTGACATTTTTTTAAGTGACTGCTGTATTATAAAAGAAACATTTGTCAGATAGAAAAGACAAATCAGACTCGCGCCTCAAGGTGCTAAACCGAAAAAAATTGTCAGTAACTTTACATTGCACAAATACAGCAGTAGTAATTAACAACATCAAACAACCCGCAAGTTAAAGCTGTGTTAACTGAGCCTGGTATTTATTCCTCCATTTAGCACTATTGACTGTTTAAGAGTTTTATTTTTCAAATGAAATTGCAAACATGCTGTCCGCTCTCCTTTTTAAACCTTCCCCTCTCTCTCTCTCTCTCTCTCTCGCTCTCTCTCTCTCTCTTCGAAGGCATACCCCTCTCTCAAGCCCCTCGGCTCCTGGACCCGGGACCTGGTGCAGCGGGTCGAGCAGTTTGCCAAATGGGCCGAGACGGCCCACCCCCCAGTTCTGTTCTGGCTGTCTGGGTTCACCTTCCCCACGGGCTTCCTGACTGCAGTGCTGCAGGCCTCTGCACGGCTCAACAACGTGAGACACAAGCACTGAGAGACACCCGCACTGAGACACAAGCACTGAGAGACACAAGCACTGAGACACAAGCACTGAGAGGCACCCGCACTGAGACACAAGCACTGAGAGAAACAAACACTGAGAGACACCCAGAGAGACTCATTGACAAGACTATAGCTATGGACAAGAGTTTATAGAATGAATTAATTTTGCTTCATAAAGTGGAATGAAAGCTGCTGAATAATGTCACCTTGTTATTTTACAATACACTTAATGAACAACTGGCTTTAAAAAATGTGACATTTCCAAATCTAACATGAAATACTACTGTACTGCTATTATGGCTTCCGGTATAGACTTTTTGCAGTATCACTTTGTTTCTTTGATTTACATGGCGTTAAATAAAAGATCTTAATTATGTTCATATATATATATTTAATTATGTCTCAATCATAACATACTAGGGTGATGAAAAACCTTTAGGCATAGCTGTAGATAGTTTTCTCTTACAGTCTAAACCTTTGGCATTGAAGAAACAAGAGTAGCAGCATGAAGTGATAACCCACTATTCTTCACAAGCTTTATTGTTGTTTATTTATTTAACAACTTACAGGTGTTACAGGGCAATACGAGGTTACAGTGCAAGCTTAATATATAATACAGTAAGTGCAAATAATACCACTGAAATACAACACGAACCAGGAAGCAGCAAGTTAGGATTACAGCAAGCAGTGTTTAATGAACTCTTTCCACTGTATGTTTCAGATCTCAGTGGACACTCTGTCCTGGGAATTCATTGTCTCCACTGTGGACGACAATAACCTGCTATTCCCGCCCAAGGTAAGCCCCAGTACCCCAAACCAGCTCCTCACAAACTGGTCCTCGTTACAGCATACTGGTTATGAGTTCCATAAACCCTGCCGGTTGCACACTTTTATTCTTTATATAGGTCCCAGGAGTGCAATTTTGAAAGAATGTCATTGTACATTGTGTGTTTTTTGTATTTAAAGAGGCTGTGTGGTCCAGTGGTTAAAGAAAAGGGCTTGTAACCAAGAGGTCCCCGGTTCAAATCCCACTGACTCACTGTGTGACCCTGAGCAAGTCACTTAACCTCCTTGTGCTCCGTCTTTCGGGTGAGACGTAGTTGTAAGTGACTCTGCAGCTGATGCATAGTTCACACACCCTAGTCTCTGTAAGTCACCTTGGATAAAGGCGTCTGCTAAATAAACAAATAATAATAATTTAAAGCATGATATCTGGTACTACACTCGATTAAAGAACTCTCTGTTTGCAAGCCATGCTTTCAGTGAGCGTTGCACTTGCTTGGGAGGTGAAGTTATCTCCACCCCTGCAGTGGCTTTATTTCCTGTCCTTAACTAACCAGCTGCTGCTTCCCCTGTTGATTCAGCCGGTAATACGACCCCAGAATGCACTGCTGAGGTGAAACGTGCAATTGCGACGGATACCCTGAGGTTAAGGCATAGAAGCTGAAAAGTTTCTCTAAGCTTTTAGTGTCGCCAACTCAAAAGCGCTGAATCGCGTGTGTCGGGTAATCCGCAGTCTGTCGTGGGTCGTTGTTTGTCACTTGATGGAGGAACGTGTTTGGATATTCTGCTGTTTTTCCAGGACGGCGTGTTTGTGAAGGGGCTGTTCCTGGAGGGAGCTGGCTGGGATCAGAAGAACTCGAGTCTGGTGGAGGCTCAGCCCATGCAGCTGGTGTGCCCGATTCCCACCATCCACTTCAAACCTGTGGAAAACAAGAAGAAGAGTGGGAAAGGTGTGGCACGACCCCCTCACATCCCTCCCTCATACCCCCTCACACCCCTCCCTCATACCCCCTCACACCCCTCCCATACCCCTCATACCCTCCCATACCCCGCATACCCCCGCATACCCCCTCACACCCTCCCATACCCCCTCATACCCTCCCATACCCCCTCATACCCTCACATACCCCCTCATACCCCCTCACACCCCCCCCCTCATACCCTGTGGTGTTAATGAGCTTGTTGTTCTCTGCAGGAACGTACGCTTGCCCTTGCTACTACTTCCCGAATCGCGCCGGACTGTCCGGCAGGGCCTCCTTTGTGGTGGGAGTGGACCTGAAATCAGGAGCCATGCAGCCTGACCACTGGATCAAGAGGGGCACCGCCCTGCTCATGAGCCTGGACAGCTAGGAGCCCCACCCAGGGAGCGGGCTGCCTTCATCAGGGCGGTCCTTACACAGCAAAACACAACCACAACTCACTCAGCATGGCTCGCAACAAAAAACTCAGGAGCGCTTTCCTGTCCTTCAGCTACTGCAGTCAAGTATCTATGAAAGAAAGCACAATAACATGAAAACATATAATATCACAGGATAACAATATAAAAACTTAAAAAATAATTATTTATTAACTTAATATGGGCCGGATTTATAAAAGAGCTTTAACCCGCTGTGACATTTATTTTTTGTGAAAGAGAAAGTCAAACTGTGTCAAAGAATTCATTTAAGGACTCAGAATTGGTCCAAGTTTTATAAGATCGGGGGCTGGTTGCATAAAACACCTTAAGTATTAAGTTTAAGTTTTTAACTCTACAGGATCTTCCCTTAACTAGGGTAAGGGTAGGGTAATGTGTTCAGCTGCTTCGTGCAACAGCTTTAAACTCCAGGAGCACTAAGGGGAAAATTAAACTAAAGGTGTTTTATGCAACCTATTCACAGAGCTTTGGTCACGAGTTTTTAAAGACGTGCTGTGTTAAAGACTGTGCTAGATCTGACCCTATCTGTCCAGTACACTCTGCCCCTCTGTTTTGTCTCTCAGGCTTGTCGTTTTGATACGTTTTCCTGTCTGTTTCAGATTAACCTGCTTCTATTAAAAGCCCCAAACGAACCAACACTGTTGTTACTCTTCACGGCTGTTTCCATGACCCCTAATGCTCTGAAGTTACTTTAGATAAGGGCAAGTCCAAGATGAGCGATTATCAGACCCCGTGTAACCAGCGGTAAATCTTTTGAATGCTTATGTGCATTGAGTATTATTGAAGTCTTGTGTAGATAGGGGTCATATTAAAATGCAATCTGTTCTGGGGCAGTTTTTGGCCACGGTTACTTGTTTGGTGCCATAGTTGTCGGGTTCAAAAAATGTAACACCTTTAATAAAAATAAATAAAGAAATGTGATGTTTTTTATTTTTTTATATTATTTTATTCAGTGTGTCCAATTATAATCCCCCCCCCCCGATTTTCTCCCAATTTGGAATGCCCGATCACTTTTCTCCTCACCACAGCAGTTCCCCACATGGCTCGAAGGTTCAGGGGGCGTCCTCCGATCCCACGACCAAGCCAGCTTCCTTTTTCACCCAGGAACTCGAAAGCGGATGGCAGTGTGCTACCGCCCTCTGGAGGACAGCCCTGCAGGTTTCCCCTCTAAGCTCACTGGGCGCCTAGCCAGCAGGGTGCGCTGCAGAGCGATGAGTCCCCTGCCGGGATTTACCTCCCAAACCCACAGGGAGTGCCTGAGCCAATACGACGCTCCCTTCGGAGTCCCCAGCGAAGACCGGCCTGCTTCGCTCAGCCAGGACGCGAACCGTGATGCTTTTTTCAATCAAGTGGAAAACAACGCTTTCAGTCTCGACCTCTCGAAAGGCTGACTGGTGAGTGGGTTGCTAATTAAAAAAAATTACCCCGCACACTCAAGAGGGGGACAGAAAGTTTTTGGGGAAAAAAAAAATATTTTAACATTGATAATATGCTCATTTACAGTAATGTGCACATTTTATCAGAAGACCCCATTGCTTCTGTAGTTTTGACTTGTGCATACGAAACCAGACCGCTGTGACTAAATACATAGTATAACCAAGTATGGTAAAAGCTGCAAAAATACAGTGGTAAACTTTTATAAGGGCAGCCACTTTGTAGATATTAAAATAAGACACACAGCCTGTCATTTTACTCAATATGCACTGAAGAGACTCCCACATACACTTAGAGATTTTGACAAAGTTATTTTAGTGACTTAAACAACAATGCTATTTAGATACGGTACTGTTAAGATCAGTTAAAAACACCCCATAAAACAGCTGAAACTACCTTTCGGGGAATGCAAACTAATACAGAGCCTGCCTTCTTTCTTTCTGCTAAGTGCACAGAGGACTATGGAAGACAGTATCCACCACCACATCAGAGTATAACCAAACCCAGTTACTGGCACTGCAGCCTTGAATCAGGGTTAATCACCCTGGTATCCTAGACTACAGACCCAATGGTGTCCTGAATGCAAAGAGCAGAATGTGGATGTACTGTTAATATTCCTTCCTGCCTCTCATCTCAGCAGAGAAAGGTTTGTGTGTGAACACCCCCTCTGCCCCCACCTCCCCACCGCTAGCTTTTTACTTTATTAAAGACAGACACTTGAATTCTCCTTCACAATACCAGAGTGCAGATTTCCCACAGTGTCGCGGCCAGCTAGCCTCGGTCACACCGACCTGAATGAACACGATCAAGATAGAAGTCTTTTCTTTCCTCCTTTTTTTTATTTTGATGTGTATGTCCGGTGGTCCCGTTCTAAGAGGTGATTATTACCCCTCCCTCTCCGCTCCCCAGTCCTTCTCCCAAACCATATAACTTTGGTTGCAACTGCTTTGTGTCGACCTAATTGCTTTGCCTGAGAACCACACAAACAGCCCCCCCTGTGTGTATGTGTGTGTGCCTCGTTTTATAAACAGAATTCAATTAAAGACAGATTTGGGTATATGAAAAGGGTGCAAAAAAAAATCCTTAATCTGAAATTTACAGCGACTGCAAAGTTTTTTGTTTTTTTTTGCAGGGGGAGGTGGAAGAGGGTAAATGAGGTTCTGCAGCGTTTATTTCTCGGGTTAATTCCGCACTGCTTTGCAATTGCAGGGAGCTCAAACCTGAGAGCACTAAAGAAGTCGAAGGCACCAGGTTTGACTCCAGGTTTTCAGAGGTGAAAGGCCTGCTGTCGAGGAGACAGGAGGGTTCCTGTGTGGCTCACAGATTGTCAAGCAGGTTTAATGCTTAAAACAAGAAGCAGTGCTGATGTTAATAGATTTTACTGGGGATACTAACCCCAGCCCTAACCCCAACCCTAACCCTAACCCCAACCCCAACACTAGCTCCAACCCTAATGCTAGCCCCAGCCCTAATCCTAGCTCCAACCCTAACCCTAGCTCTAACCCTAGCCCCAATCCTAACCCTAGTTCCAGCCCTAACCCTAGGCCCAACCCTAATGCTAACCCCAGCCCTAATCCTAGCTCCAACCCTAACCCTAGCCCCAACCCTAACCCTAACCCTAGCCCCAACCCTAACCCTAGCTCCAACCCTAACCCTAGCTCCAACCCTAATCCTAGCCCCAGCCCTAATCCTAGCCCCAACCCTAACCCTTGCTCCAACCCTAACCCTTGCTCCAACCCTAACCCTTGCTCCAACCCTAATCCTAGCTCCAACCCTAATCCTAGCTCCAACCCTAATCCTAGCCCCAGCCCTAATCCTAGCTCCAACCCTAACCCTAGCTCCAACCCTAACCCTAGCCCCAATCCTAACCCTAGCCTTAACCATAACCCTAGCCCCAGCCCTAATCCTAGCTCCAACCCTAATCCTAGCCCCAGCCCTAATCCTAGCTCCAACTCTAATCCTAGCCCCAACCCTAATCCTAGCTCCAGCCCTAACCCTAGCTCCAACCCTAACCCTAGCTCCAACCCTAACCCTAGCCCCAGCCCTAACCCTAGCCTTAACCATAACCCTAGCCCCAGCCCTAATCCTAGCTCCAACCCTAATCCTAGCCCCAACCCTAGACGTAGCCCCAGCCTTAACCCTAGCTCCAACCCTAACCCTAGCCCCAACCCTAACCCTAGCTCCAACCCTAACCCTAGCTCCAACCCTAACCCTAACTCCAACCCTAATCCTAGCCCCAGCCCAAATCCTAGCTCCAACCCTAACCCTAGCCCCAGCCCAAATCCTAGCTCCAACCCTAACCCTAGCCCCAGCCCTAACCCTAGCTCCAACCCTAATCCTAGCTCCAACCCTAACCCTAGCCCCAAATCTAACCCTTGCTCCAACCCTAACCCTAGCCCCAACCCTAATCCTAGCCCCAGCCCTAATCCTAGATCCAACCCTAATCCTAGCTCTAACCCTAAACCTAGCCCCAACCCTAATCCTACCTCCATAACCCAAACCTTGACTCCAACCGCAACCCTAACCATACTTCCATAACCCAAACCTTGACTCCAACCGCAACCCTATCCCTAGCCCCAGCCCTAATCCTAGCTCCAACCCTAACCCTAGCTCCAACCCTAAACCTGAAATGAATTGCATTAATTCGATGGTTATAGAGCATGGATAAGGGTGTCTGCTAAGAAATAAATAATAATAATAATAATAATAATAATAATGGTACAAGATGAAACATTTGTCCTCCAATTCAGCATATAAATGGTGCAAATCTAGCACGCTGCTAAATGTGAGTATAATATAAAAACTGTCTATTTTTGCACAGGTAATTTTGCATTCTTAACATGCTTCTCCTCCAATGGTTAGACTATGCATTTAGTCTGCAATGGTTCGCCATGTTTTTGTTTTTTTTTAACACGCTTTACCATACCTCTCTGGGCTTTACAGCGTTTACCTGTTCTCAACCATGCTTTATCACACTTTGATAAGCTTTGTTTTACTCCGGGAAACTTTTATAAGGGTGCTACTAACACAAAAGAATTTGACACACATTTCTGAAGAAGTCCTTCTCATAGCCTTCAATATAGATTCAGCTCATTTGTCAAAGAGCCTGACGGCATTCAGTACACATCTTAGCACGGGAGTGTTTGATACTGTAGTGGTGGATGTGTAACCATGGCAATAGAGGACTCCTATTATAATTATGTTTCAAGAGCCAGTTTTTGAGCCCAGCATTCCAGACCCTTGAGCTCCCAGTTCCTCCAGTAGAAAGAGCGCTGATGTCAGACCAGGTCTCTTGTGTTGGGTTAGCTAACAAGGCTGCTGATCTGGAACGATGCCAATTGGGGGGGTGCTTAAGGGGCCATACCCCCCCCCCCCCCCCCAGTTCAAAGCTAGTGTCCACCCCCCATCCCCCCCAGTTCAGATCCCAGATTGAGATACAAATCTATGACAAATCATTAATAAAAGTAAACACAAAAATCTATCATCTGCGTTTTCTGGGAAATTTCTATGGTTGTATATTTCTTAGAAATTAGTACCATTAATGAACTCATACCTCCCCCCATTAGCAGCCCTGTTTGTAGGGTCTCCTTTTCTCGCAGTGCGTGACGTTTTCTAATCCACGCATTTCGAGGGCGGAGTCATGCTGCAGCGTGGAGTATTCAACCCGGGTGACCTTTTCCATAATTATTATCTACAGATGATAGACAAAGAGAAGGAGCTGTGATCCCTTTTATTGGGCTAACTAAACAGTAATTAATCACAAGCTGTCAAGACCTCAAAGGTCTCTTCTTCAGGTGAAAGTGGGAAAGATTCTCTCTAGATTATAATTCGAGTGATTTACAGTCAACAGGTAGCATTGTTTCCGTTTGTACAAACTGCAGGAGTGTATAGCCTTATTGTAAGCTAATAATTAGTCATGTTTATTCACCAGACACACACACACACACACACACACACACACATGCATACATGCTCAGTTGCACACACTGTTACACACACACACACACACACACACACACACACACACACACAGCCTCCTGCACTTTTGGAAACTCTGTCAAGTGGGAATGTTTTGTCCTTCTTTTCTGAGGGATGCAAAACAGCCATTCAGGCCTCCCACAATTGCTCTGAAGAAAAAACATGGAAATCGCTCACAAAAAACACACACACACACACAAATAGAAAAGAAAGGACCCATTTAGCCACCGCATCATTTACTTGCATACAAACTCAATTAAATTGCACACACAGCTGCCCCCCTCCTCTAGCTCAATGGAGCAAGCATGGCACTAAGAGTCTTTTAGCATTGCAGCTGACCCTGCCTTTAATGTGCTGTGCTTTACTGTTCCTGCCCATGCTTTTAACATTATTCACTGACAACCATGTGCTGGTTTTTCCATTAATCTATTGCTGATGGCAGTGGCTTTTTATTTTGCAAGCTTCGATTTAACATTGGGGGATTAATCACACTGGCGTCCTTATTAGACACCAATTGGATGCATTTGTTAACTCATGTATTTATGCATGTGTTTGTTTAACCCGGAGATGAATGCATTTGGACCAGGGCCTCTTTTACAAGGGGGTCCTGGAAAACAGTGAAATCGCAGTAAAGTCCAAAACTTAACATTGAACTTAACCAGCAGTCTACAGAACACATAAGACGCGTATCTATCTGTTAGTGGACTGGAGGAGAAGCACTGGCAGATTGTTCTAAGCCATTCCGTCACACGAAAACCAGAGAAAGAGAGGTGATCAAATTCCATCTTCATACCACGAGGCAAACAGTTCCACGCCTTCCGGAGCTGTGTATGCAAAAGATAATTCTCCCGTACAGTTGTGTGCAAATGTGGGTTAGAATTTAGAACGCCCCGCCGTTGCTTCTGTGGTTTTGATTTGCTGTGAGTATGAAATCAGACCGCTGTCGCTGAAACAAATCTTGGAAAATTATCAAAATAGGCACACTGGTGATTGTCTAATTGAATTGATGACTTTAATAAGAGAAAAGGAACACAGAGCCACACGTGGTAAAATGCAGGAGACTTTATAGAAGACGTTAAGATAAGCAGCGACCCTCACAAACCCGAGCAGCTGTTTCTTCATCGACTGTGGAGAGCTCCATCACAACTATCGAGTAATCGATTCCTGCAGCTCTGCCCATTTTATTTGATTCTTGTTTACTCCAAAAATACAACCAAACAGAGCATATAATTCAAGGCATCTTAATCCTTGCGAAAGTGTGCCACAGTAAAAGTACAGCAAAGTGTAGTAAAGCACAGTGACAGCATGGAAGAGCATAGGGAAGCATTGTAAAGCACAGAGAGGTCTGGTAAAGCATAGGGAAGCATTGTAAAGCACAGAGAGGTCTGGTAAAGCATAGGGAAGCATTGTAAAGCACAGAGAGGTCTGGTAAAGCATAGGGAAGCATTGTAAAGCACAGAGAGGTCTGGTAAAGCATAGGGAAGCATTGTAAAGCACAGAGAGGTCTGGTAAAGCATAGGGAAGCATTGTAAAGCACAGAGAGGTGTGGTAAAGCATAGGGAAGCATTGTAAAGCACAGAGAGGTCTGGTAAAGCATAGGGAAGCATTGTAAAGCACAGAGAGGTCTGGTAAAGCATAGGGAAGCATTGTAAAGCACAGAGAGGTCTGGTAAAGCATAGGGAAGCATTGTAAAGCACAGAGAGGTGTGGTAAAGCATAGGGAAGCATTGTAAAGCACAGAGAGGTCTGGTAAAGCATAGGGAAGCATTGTAAAGCACAGAGAGGTCTGGTAAAGCATAGGGAAGCATTGTAAAGCACAGAGAGGTCTGGTAAAGCATAGGGAAGCATTGTAAAGCACAGAGGTCTGGTAAAGCATAGGGAAGCATTGTAAAGCACAGAGAGGTATGGTAAAGCATAGGGAAGCATTGTAAAGCACAGAGAGGTCTGTTAAAGCATAGGGAAGCATTGTAAAGCACAGAGAGGCTTGGTAAAGCATAGGGAAGCATTGTAAAGCACAGAGAGGTCTGGTAAAGCATAGGGAAGCATTGTAAAGCACAGAGAGGTCTGGTAAAGCATAGGGAAGCATTGTAAAGCACAGAGAGGTCTGGTAAAGCATAGGGAAGCATTGTAAAGCACAGAGAGGTCTGGTAAAGCATAGGGAAGCATTGTAAAGCACAGAGAGGTGTGGTAAAGCATAGGGAAGCATTGTAAAGCACAGAGAGGTGTGGTAAAGCATAGGGAAGCATTGTAAAGCACAGAGAGGTCTGGTAAAGCATAGGGAAGCATTGTAAAGCACAGAGAGGTCTGGTAAAGCATAGGGAAGCATTGTAAAGCACAGAGAGGTCTGTTAAAGCATAGGGAAGCATTGTAAAGCACAGAGAGGCTTGGTAAAGCATAGGGAAGCATTGTAAAGCACAGAGAGGTCTGGTAAAGCATAGGGAAGCATTGTAAAGCACAGAGAGGTCTGGTAAAGCATAGGGAAGCATTGTAAAGTACAGAGAGGTCTGGTAAAGCATAGGGAAGCATTGTAAAGCACAGAGAGGTCTGGTAAAGCATAGGGAAGCATTGTAAAGCACAGAGAGGTCTGGTAAAGCATAGGGAAGCATTGTAAAGCACAGAGAGGTCTGTTAAAGCATAGGGAAGCATTGTAAAGCACAGAGAGGCTTGGTAAAGCATAGGGAAGCATTGTAAAGCACAGAGAGGTCTGGTAAAGCATAGGGAAGCATTGTAAAGCACAGAGAGGTGTGGTAAAGCATAGGGAAGCATTGTAAAGCACAGAGAGGTCTGCTAAAGCATAGGGAAGCATTGTAAAGCACAGAGAGGTCTGGTAAAGCATAGGGAAGCATTGTAAAGCACAGAGAGGTGTGGTAAAGCATAGGGAAGCATTGTAAAGCACAGAGAGGTCTGGTAAAGCATAGGGAAGCATTGTAAAGCACAGAGAGGTCTGGTAAAGCATAGGGAAGCATTGTAAAGCACAGAGAGGTCTGTTAAAGCATAGGGAAGCATTGTAAAGCACAGAGAGGTCTGGTAAAGCATAGGGAATCACTGTAAAGAACAGTGAGGTATGGTAAAACACACTCTTATTATGAAACACGGCAACGCAGGGTAAACTGTGGTACGTGCATAGTGTAAACACGGGGAGGGAAGGCACAGGAAAACAGCAAAAATACAAACTTGTATAGGAGAAAAGAAGAGTCTGTTCATTTAAATTCGTCCAACTTAGCGGGAGAGATTCGCTCGCTCTCCCTCTCTGACTCACCGCATCAGAAGAGGAGGGGGCGGGGCCGTTCTGAGCAGCAAAACCCACCGTGACAATAGAACTGAAGCGAGTGAGAGACTGAGAGGGAGGGAGGGAGCGTGTAGCTGTGTGTGTGTCACTGCTGTAGCGGAGGAATAAAAACTGCGCAATTTCAAATCAGGACCGCTTCTGTTTTCTTCCTTGAGAGAGAAAAAACAAACTACCTATCTGCAAACCGGGAGAGGTGCTTCCGTCGTGTTTGCTACAAATATAAGGACGTTCTGATGTCCGTGGGATGCAGTTATACTAAACGTGAACAATATAACTGTTAGAAAAAAAAAATGCGAAATGTCTCCTTTTTTTTTGGCGAGACAGTGTCGTTGTTGTTGTTATTGCTGTTGCACGTTTGCAGTGAAGTTGTGTTGCCCGCAGAAGTGGATTGCGCGCAAAAGGGCATAATGTTAAAGAAAATGGTTCGATTCGTTGGCTGCGGATCGTCTTACATAATTTGGTTGCAATTTCGGGCTGCGTGGCTGAATGACTGTCAATCAGCAGAATACAACTGGAGTCCGCATTGTTATTTTAAAGCTGCAGGGAAAATATACGGATATATTTATATTTACATCAATATACTGTGCGGCGTAACAACATATCGCCACCCACAAACAAGGTAAGCGTGCCAGAAAATAATATCATAGGACTTTATAGTTCACAACTTTTAACTGTAACGTGACGCACTTTTTTTTCCGCTTCTCTATTAAAATCCATAATGTGTGTGCATATGTGTATTTATTTATATATGTGTGTATATATTGTATATTGTGTTCGTATATATCTAGAAAACGTTGCATGGATTTATTTTATTTTCAAAATAATAATGAAATACAGTAGTTATGCAGTGTAGTTATTTTAAGCAATTCTGTTCATTTAACAATTCAAAGCATTTGGGGGTCGTTTAATAATATTGTGCGCGACACACTTCTGCAGCAAGATGGGTAGCCCTGCTTCTGAACTTAGCAAAGATACAAGAGCTGTTGTGTGTTTGCGTCTCGCTGTTCACTTTGAATGACGAGGCGTTGTAATGGGAGTAGTTTTACGTGAACTGCAGCGTTTTTGATTTGGAGTCTTTCATAATATTGCAAAAATGTTGCGTGGCACAAGCACACTTTTTTTTCATATGTAAAACGTGCATACGCGTGTGTGTGTGTGTGTGTGTGTGTGTGTGTGTGTAATATCACAATGTTTTTTTATTCCAGAGTTGCTCATCTGGGCCTAGGAAATAAGGAGGAGTGTCGCATTTTCGTTCTGAAATGTCATGTGGTTACATTGTGGCGCGCGCGCGGGTGTAGTTTTTTTTTTTTTTTTTTTTTTTTTCAGGAAGAACATTTTGAATTTTTTTTTTTTCTTTAGATTTTTTTTTTTTTCGGTTACCTCCTACTTTCTTTTAGGCGTGTACCCGCAATGACCGCCAGAGGTCGCCCGAACTCCATTTTATAGTACACAGCACTGTACTCTGATGCACAGAGAGGTCTGGTAAAGCATAGGGAAGCATTGTAAAGCACAGAGAGGTCTGGTAAAGCATAGGGAAGCATTGTAAAGCACAGAGAGGTCTGGTAAAGCATAGGGAAGCATTGTAAAGCACAGAGAGGTCTGGTAAAGCATAGGGAAGCATTGTAAAGCACAGAGAGGTGTGGTAAAGCATAGGGAAGCATTGTAAAGCACAGAGAGGTGTGGTAAAGCATAGGGAAGCATTGTAAAGCACAGAGAGGTGTGGTAAAGCATAGGGAAGCATTGTAAAGCATAGAGAGGTCTGGTAAAGCATAGGGAAGCATTGTAAAGCACAGAGAGGTGTGGTAAAGCATAGGGAAGCATTGTAAAGCACAGAGAGGTAAAGCATATTTTTAAAAAATGGTAAACTAACCCTTATAAAAGCTTCCCATAGTAAAAACACAGTAAAGTCTAGTAAAGCACAGTGAAAGCATGGTAAAGCATATAAACATTAATTGAAAACATTTTTTAAAAATGTGAAACTAGGGTAAACTACGGTAAATTTTTATAAGGGACCTGAGTGCTTCTCAGCATTCCCATTGCATTAAAGTTTAGAACACACCTGGGTCTAACAAAAAGAAAGTGTGCCAGAAAAACATGATGTTCTAATAACGTACAGCATGAACGTGCAGTACCGTTAATAATCCGCAAGAGGGCGCCAGATGCATAGAAAAGGGCCCCCAGAGCTTTGTAAAGACGTCATCGAACGTCACTTTGCTGCAGAAAATACTAGATCTCTGTATGCTAACACGCCTGTGTCTGAAAACAAACACTGGAGGGGCTTCTAGGCTTTTGATGCCATGGCAACCACACTCACTTATTTCTATTGAAATCTATTAACGCGTTTGCGATGTCATTGACTACATAGCTAATGATGTAGCGATCTAGCTAGTCCTGTCTGTTTAAACCTGCAGGCGTCTGTGCATCCATTTATTTTCCTTTATTCTGCTGTATTGTAAATTATGCCATTTAATTCTGTTAAAACAAACCACACATTGGAGGTAATTCGAGTTAGGTTCATTTTTTTGTAAAGTGTTGAACTGTTACTTAATTATGTTGAAAGCAGAAAGCATGTTCAGAGCTGTGTTTTTCCTTTGTTTGATTATGAACAAAACAGCCCGATTTGGACTAGAATGCCACCCTCTAACCTTTCACTTCATTTTACAGTTTCAATTTCAGTTACGCTGGGTATTTTTTTGCGTGTCAAACTGTAGTAGATGTGTAGCTACAGCTAAATCTACCCAAGTATAGTTTGCAATCTAGTCTTGCTCTTATTTATCAAGTGCTTTGGAGAAGGTTCTGGGTTGGCCCGGTCAGCATTTAGCTACAGCGCCCCCTTATGGCATGGAATAGTCAGGACAAGAGTATCCGGGATATGAGATTCCAAGAATTATGGAATTGTGAATGTTTCTGATCCCAGGTTGAACGTATGATGTCTTTTAGAGTGACGTTGTTGTTTTTTAGGGATGTGAAATTACTGCTGTCCTGTTTCTGGTCATCTTGTATAAATTCTACACGCGTCCATTTTCAAAAGCGAAAAAAAAAAGCTTCTTAAGACGTTACCTCCTTTAGCTGTGGATTCACACTGAAATCAGTTTTAATAAGCCCTTTTTTCCGTTTTGGCAGAGAATGGAGCAGGATCCCACGGAGCAGCCAATCGGAGGGGAGAGGAGGCTTGTATCCGGGCGGATTTGCTTCAGAGCACGAGGGAGGATTCGTGGAGTTCAGTGGGCGTGTCACTGCAGGTGGGCGGGGCCTCCGACACGGGTTTCAAGACTCCAGCCTGATCATTTACACTGTCCTCGGCCGCTCTGTCACATTACGATCAGCACAAGCGAGCCATCAGCAGTTTAAATACAGTATATACATGTCAGTGGTGCTCAATCACTGAGCACAGTACATCAGAACAAGTCCTGGTGGGTAAGCAGCTTGTTATACGATCACGGTCATGTTTACTCAAGGCTGCAGAATCCTATTGTACTACAGTATACTTGAGAAGCGATCGTCTCGTGAGGGTGCCTCTTTTAACGACTTCATACCAGGAGGTTCAAATCCCGGCTGAGCCTCCGACTCCCTGTGTGTGACCCTGAGCAAGTCACTGAACCTCCTTGTGCTCCGTCCTTCGGATGAGACGTAAAACAAACGAGCTCCTATTGGAAGTGACTCTGCAGCAGCAGCAGCAGCAGTTGTTGATGATGCAGAGTTCACCCCCCTCGCCTCTGTAAGTCGCTTTGGATAAAAGCGTCTGCTAAATGACTAAATTTATAATAACAGTATATACAATACTGTTCAAAAGTTTTGCAACAGCTGATTTACAGCAAGACTAGGGCCCATGTTTCCTCACTCAGACCCCTTACTTAAATACCCTGGCATCTCTGAATAGAGAAATCCTCTCCTCTTTAAACATATGTTCAGTATTTTAATGAACAGTTCATCTCAGAAGTAGCCTGGTCCCTCGAAATGCTCTCCTGTTTCTAGGAGGGCAGCACCGCTGTGGACTGGGAGTTTGTTGCTGGATAACTTCACTCGGACGCCACGATCATTAAATCTCTTGATAGCCCTGAATAGACAACAGTCTCCTCTTTAGAAATATGCCAAGGATTTTAATGAGCGGGTCTGTCCTGCAAGTGCAGTGGCACCCCAAATATGATCCACTTACTACCCTTGTATAACCAGACAGTCATGTGATTCAGCCATCAGAAATGTCTTGGCATCAGATTTTAGCTTCTTATTTCAAATGTATTTAGATGGCCATTTCAATTGCCTCCTCTCTCTCCTCTGTCCTGCAGAACAGGATGCTGGTTGGAGGGGGCGGGTCTTGGACCTCCCTGCAAAGGATCCTGGGTAGATCTCCCAGAATTCAATGCAGAAGATTTCCCAAGAGCTGTCAAGGTGAGTCCTGGGTTTAATTCTCATGATCAGGAACAATGCCTGACCCATTTTCAAATGGCTCCAATACTGTAAAACAGGGCCGGCATTTTGTATCGCTATGAACATGTTTGCAGTTCTGGCTTTTGTCCACAAGGTGGGGATAGCGAGCTGATGTTCGCTGCACGGATCCTGGGTGTAAAACATCAGTAAATGGAAGCAGGTTTTTTTTTTTTTGTGGTTATTAACGTAATGTGATCATTATTCGATTTATTTTTTTAAAAATTAGCATTCACAGTGTTTATTAACTACACGTAGTCTAATTCTTGAAGATTTCGTATTAAAATAAACTGATTTAAGGTTATTTGCGTAGATGGTGGCGTTTTTAAACCCAGAGAGAGAAGCAGTTCTGTAAAGTGTAAATGCTTCATTTTGCGGATGTCTCGCTGTGTGTGTATTTAAAGCAGCTGATGCTTGCACTGTGCCTATACTGATGACAAACTGAATGGAGTAATAATGCTAATTGTGCAGCATGTACAGCTCTAGATAAGTGTTGCACCACCCTCTATAGAGAACGAACTGATTCAGCTTCATAAAGTGGAATGCAACCTGCTGGATAATGTTACCTTGTCAACATATTGAATCACACACCGCTTTGGAGTTTCAAAAATGGAATAATGTGACATTTTGAACTCTAACATGAAATGCTACTGTACTACTATTATGGCTTCCGGTAGAGTTTTGCGAGATCATTTTGTAGTTTCTTTGATTGCATGATGTTAAATAAAAGATCTAAATTATATTCATATATACAGCGTGTGTGTGTGTGTATATAGATATATATATATATATATATATATCTATATATATATATCTGTCTATCTCAACACTAAAATTTTAGGTGGCCCCAACTGTTCACGGTGGATTTAAACAAAATTTGACTGAACTGAAAAGACTATTAATTGCAAACATATCATGAAATAAATTAATGGATCCGGTAAAAGGAAAAAAAAACAATATAATTTGATACCCATAAAAAAATAATCATAAATTTCAGTCCAGTTCACAATACCAGTGATAAAAAACCAACACCATAAAGCAGTAATCAGTGTAGATTGACCTTCAGACGCAGGACGCTGCTCAGGTAATGAGCTGCTCTCTGATCTTATGGTATTTGAGAGCTGAAAAGAAATACACCCCTACACAGAGATGCAGCTGCAGTACAAGGACAATGGCACTTGAGCTTGTGAGATACAGAGGACTGTAACCCGCTGTGTGATCAGAGGATGTGTGATAATGAGATACAGAGGAGCCCCCCTCCCCTCCACAGAGCGATCGCTGTGTCTTTGAAGAACAAACAGAGACTGTGCTGCTGCTGCAATCCTGTCCACCCCCAGAGAGAGGAGGAGAGACACTCCACACTGAAGAGACAGGCTGTGCCTCTCGGGATGCACGCGCACACACACACACACAGAGACACACACACAGACACTGCACGCTGAAGAGACAGGCTGTGCCTCTCAGGATGCAGACAGACACACACACACTCACACACACACACACAGAGACACACTCACACACACACAGAGTCTGAGAGACACTCCATACTGAAGAGACAGACTGTGCCTCTCGGGATGCACACGCACACACGCATGCACACACACAGACATAGAGACATGCACACACAGAGATACACACACACACACACACACACAGTCTCAGAGACACTCCACAGTGAGGAGACACGCTGTACCACTTGGGATTCACACACAGAGACACAGAGACGTGCACACACAGACACACACACACAGCGAGAGACACACGCTGATGCTGAGAGACTCTTCACACTGAAGAGACCTGCTGTGCTTCTGGTTTGACACACACACACAGAGACACATACAGACACAGACACCCAGACAGAGACACTAAAATAGAGACATGCACGCACGCTCTCACACACACACACACACACACAGAGGAAATTCTATGTGTGAGTTTGTATCCCTGCTCCAGATGTGTACAGATGTCAGCCCCTTTCTGCTTCGTTTCCGCTCTGACCTCCTCACATCCTCAACTTCCGAGAGGGGGGGGGGGGGGGGGGGGGGGGGGTCTAAATTTAGAAGTGCTTCTCCTCCAGGACGGATCGAGTTTCCTTTGACCTACAGGGCAGGAAGTGGCGGTTGCTGCTTTCAAGCACACAGCTTGCCCCCGGGCCCGTGCTGAGTATCTCAGTATAGGACAGGGTTCCGTTACAAGCTGTTTTTTTTTACCGCTGCAGCTGCGATGGAACCCTGGCTGTTTCATATCGCTGCTTGTTTTCATTCATTCCCATATTGTAGAGTATAAATGCGCAGAATTATCCCACCACCAACAAACCCCGTGGTTAGAAACTCACAGCAGCCCTGCTGCTGCTGCACCCAGTCCTGGGGTTAGATCATTTCAATAACAGGCTTCATTGAGGAGAGCTCTAAACCCCAGGACTGGGTGCAGCAGCAGCAGCAGCAGCAGGGCTAGTGTGAGTTTGTAACCCTGCTCAAACTCCTGGCTCCTGATCATTTCAATATTAATAATAATAACAGACTTCATTGAGGGGAGCTCTGAACCCCAGGACTGGGTGCAGCAGCAGCAGCAGCAGGGCTAGTGTGAGTTTGTAACCCTGCTCAAACTCCTGGCTCCTGATCATTTCAATATTAATAATAATAACAGACTTCATTGAGGGGAGCTCTGAACCCCAGGACTGGGTGCAGCAGCAACAGCAGCAGGGCTAGTGTGAGTTTGTAACCCTGCTCAAACTCCTGGCTCCTGATCATTTCAAAGGGAGCTCTGAAAAGGGCCAGTGTGAGCTTCAAGCCTGCCACATGATTGCAAAGGTGTGTGAATCTCGCTGAGGGAGGGAGGGGGCTGTCCTAGGGTGAGGTCACACAGGAAGCAGTGGGTGACAGGGCAGGGAAGCTGTCAATCACTCTCTCACACACGCCTCTGCACTGACCACATCAAAGGGAGTGTGCTGTGAGTGGGGGGGCATTACATCACTCATTACATCACACCTATTTGGGGGGGGGGGGGGGGGGCGGATACACGTGTCTCTTAGACGTTAACTGAGGGATTTGTGTTATATGCTTATAAAAGTGTCCCCTAGTAACAGCACAGCAAAGTGTAATGCAACACAGTGAAAGCATAGGGAAGCATTGTAAAGCACAGAGAGGTCTGGTAAAGCATAGGGAAGCATTGTAAAGCACAGAGAGGTCTGGTAAAGCATAGGGAAGCATTGTAAAGCACAGAGAGGCATGGTAAAGCATAGGGAAGCATTGTAAAGCACAGAGAGGTGTGGTAAAGCATAGGGAAGCATTGTAAAGCACAGAGAGGTGTGGTAAAGCATAGGGAAGCATTGTAAAGCACAGAGAGGTCTGGTAAAGCATAGGGAAGCATTGTAAAGCACAGAGAGGTCTGGTAAAGCATAGGGAAGCATTGTAAAGCACAGAGAGGTCTGGTAAAGCATAGGGAAGCATTGTAAAGCACAGAGAGGTGTGGTAAAGCATAGGGAAGCATTGTAAAGCACAGAGAGGTGTGGTAAAGCATAGGGAAGCATTGAAGCACCCTGAAGAGGGCTGCATCCTCCCTTTTATATATCTGGAACCCTCCTCTGTAAACCCAGTGACCTGAAACTACACCCCCAACCCCCGGTTTTGCGCTCTGAAGAGGTCCTCTTTGCTGTAAAGAGAGGCCAGTTAAGGGGGAGGGAGGAGGAAAGGGGGGAGGGGGGGGGGCTAATTTAATGTGTAAAGTCAACTGCTGCTTGCTTCCTGTTTTCCCACCCCCACCCCCTAAAGAAAACACAGACACACCCTCCGACACAATGAAGACATCAGATTGATTAGCAGATGATTATCTCAACCCCTTTAGATTTGATATCCTGTCCTGCAACTAATTACTTCAGTACAAAGCACTGCTGTTGTACAGTGTTGGTGATTTGGAGGTAGGGGGTGGAGGTTGGCATTAAGAAAGAAAGGTTTTTTTTTTTATCAGAGGAAAGCAAAGAGCAAACTGGGGGTGAGGGAGGGAGGGAGAGAGCAGTCCAGTCTCCATGCCTCAAGCCTGCCCTGGGCTGAGAGAGAGAGGGGACAGAATCGGGGGGGGGGACAGAATCGGGGGGAGAGAGAGAGAGGGGACAGAATTGGGGGAGAGAGAGGGGACTCTGCCCTCCTCTCGTTTGTAAACTTTCTTGTGTCCTCTAAGTACAGAGGTCGTCTTTAATTCAAATACAGTCAGTGTACAGAAAACTAACATTTAAAAAAAAAAAGATTCGGAAACAATATCTTAGTGGCGAAGTAATTTAATGAATTGCCCTAAGTGCGCTTCTTTGAAGATCCTAACCCTATTGTTAACGTGTGTGTGTGTCAGTGTCTGTGTGTGTGTTTGTCTGCGTGTATGTCAGTGTATGTATGTGTGTGTGTCTGTCTGTCTGTCTGTGTGTGTGTGTGTGTGTTCGTCAGTCCATAAATAAGAACTGATTTAAATCTTAAACTCGGTATTGGAATTCTCTCTGCTGTCTTTCAGCACCGAAGCCCTCCTTTCGTTGTCATTATTAAATTGGCTGTTAAGTTTAGACAGCTTTCACATTGCATATTGTAACGTAAAGCAGGTTCTGTCTCCTCTCCCCGTATATCTGCAGAAACACTGATGCACTTGTAATGAAATGTGGCGCCAGTCGGACCCTGGGCTTGTTATCGTGGTCTCTGTCTGTCTGTCCATCCTTCCATCTGTGTAATTTTTTGATAGCATAAATCTGGATCAGGTTGTACTTCGATATTTCGTTGCCTCTTCTAATTCGACACCTTTCTGTACACTCTGTTGGAGTGATAGGAGTTGCTCATGCAGCTGTAAGGGAGGCTCAGTGTATTTAAACATCAAGCTCCAGGTCATTTTAAATAACACATGGAAGGCAGTTAAATAAGGATCCAGTAACGCAGAACTCAAAACAAGAACTCTAGCCAGTGCAACTGTTTCACCAGGCTTCAGAGCGAAACAGGCATGAAATCCTGGCTGATCGTCTCTGCTTTGTCCTTTTCTGATCTTTTAAACAAAGCGTTATCGCTTTAAGAGAGGCGCTTTAAACACAGCAGCATCCAGTCCTATCTTTCCAGGGGGCCCCCCAATAACACTGAAACCAAAGCCTGGAGCAGAGCAGTGTTCTGTTACCATGGTGAAAACAGAATCCAGGAGCAGAACGCCCTCCCCATTGGCCCGGGCAACCACAGGATTGTGATGTCAGCTGCCGGGCTGGCCAATGGGGGCGGCTGTGTGTTTGGCTGTTGCTAAGGGGAGCGCTGGCAGTAGTCAGCTGTTCTGTGTGTGTGTGTGTGTGTCCTGTCTTTTAAAGAGGTGAGCAGTTTGGCATGTTGAGACCTCCTGAATATTTCATGCTGCTTTTGTGTATCCTTGATTTTGTCTTTGCAAGGAAGGAGAGAGGGGATTTAACAAGGTTGAAAAAAACCCCACAAAACGCTGTGGATTGCTGTGGTATGTGGATACAGTCATGCTCCCAACACAATGCAGTCCGTGCATCTATTTATTTCTGATGAACAAAATCTAAATAACTGTTTACAGTTTCTAACGCGGGGTTAGAAACTCACACTAGCCCTGCTGCTGCTGCTGCTGCACCCAGTCCTGGGGTTCAGAGCTCCCCTCAATGAAGTCTGTTATTATTATTAATATTGAAATGATCAGGAGCCAGGAGTTTGAGCAGGGTTACAAACTCACACTAGCCCTGCTGCTGCTGCACCCAGTCCTGGGGTTCAGAGCTCCCCTCAATGAAGTCTGTTATTATTATTAATATTGAAATGATCAGGAGCCAGGAGTTTGAGCAGGGTTACAAACTCAC
Organism: Acipenser ruthenus; assembly: GCF_902713425.1. Classification (NCBI taxonomy): domain Eukaryota; kingdom Metazoa; phylum Chordata; class Actinopteri; order Acipenseriformes; family Acipenseridae; genus Acipenser; species Acipenser ruthenus. The sequence goes on from NC_081238.1 coordinate 157,695, forward strand.
ACTAGCCCTGCTGCTGCTGCTGCTGCTGCACCCAGTCCTGGGGTTCAGAGCTCATGAAGTCTGTTATTATTATTAATATTGAAATGATCAGGAGCCAGGAGTTTGAGCAGGGTTACAGACTCACACTAGCCCTGCTGCTGCTGCACCCAGTCCTGGGGTTCAGAGCTCATGAAGTCTGTTATTATTAACTATGCATTGTGTGACCACGGTGCAAAATGAACGTGGTGAACGTGCTCAGTTTTCATGCGAACGAGGAATCCTGTGAAGCAGTAGCTATATTCCGGATCATATTGGAACACAGTATGCAGAATCCATCTTCCATAGCCTTGCATGCAGCTGGATGGAAGTGTGTGTGCAGCAGTGCCTGCTCAGGAATGCAGCCATTCCTGATGACCTTAGAATTCAGAGTTCGGCTACTTGAGTCTGATCCAGCCATCCGTACACAGCTAGCTTTCCCTTTCTCTCTTCCCCCCCCCCCCCCCCTCTCTCTCTCTCTCTCTCTCGCTCTGTCGTTCACTCTCCTCCCCCAAGTATTCGGTCCTTTTTATACCAGCGTTACTGTTTTATAAAAACAGAGTGTGCTAGCCTCAATATTATTAATAATAATAATAATAATAATAATAATAATAATAATAATAATAATAATAGTCTGACTATGTCAATGTCGGAATAAATGTGGATGCAGCGTTCCAGGAGGAAAAAAAAAAAAAAAAAAAGATTTGTGATTTTAGGGATTTTTTATAAATAGCTCCCGGTTTGGAAGGGGCTCGTGTTTTTTTTTTTTTTTTTCCTCTCAGAAGCTCAGACTGACACTGGCTTAACGGAGACCTGAATGGACACGGAGGCGGCAGTCAGTCTCTCTTGGAGGAGCCCGGGTTCGGTTCAGGAGCACGGTGGCTGTTCTCCGTATCTCCAGCCTCTTTGCTTGGCCCCTCGCCTGCTTTCTTTCTGCTCGGTTTCTATTGTGAGGGTGCGGTAGCTAGGGTGGCGAGAGAGAGAGAGAGAGAGAAAGAAAGAGAGAGAGAGAGAGAGAGAAGGAATTACAGCTCTGAGGCGGTGAGTGGTTTTTTTTTCTTATTATTTTGAGTATCATGTGACATTCATGTGAATGAATTAATACATGAGTGAGGGGGGGGGCATTTCTCTCTCGTGTACAGTTATCTGAGGCAGTAGATATTCTGAAGGCAAAAATAATTCAGTCTAGAACTGATCTATCTGTCTGTCCTCCTGTCGACCTACATATTAAACATCTATCCCTATTAGATGCCTGCAGATGCATCTATACATCCAGCTGCAGAAGGACTTGTAGTCCGAGACGTCCCGATTTTTAGAATTGATTCTTTATCAATTATTCACATTTTTGTGGACCTGCATTACGTTTGGTACACAGCATTTTTCCTTCCTCAGATTTTACATACATACGGCATTATGCAAGATTATGCATTTTTGTATTATACTTTGATACAAAGCTTGTCCTGCTTTTGTCTGTCTGTCTATCTATCTATCTGTCGTATTTATATAGCAACTTTTCAAAAGTTCCAAATAACAAATCCCAAACTTTTCTTTTGTTGTCACTGTGGTAAAGCCTGTAGTTTTATCAAATTGTTATTACTATTTATTAATTTATTTATTTGGCAGACGCCTTTATCCCAGGTGACTCGCGCAGGTGTTACAGGGCAGCGCAGGGTTACAATGCAAGCTTCATATTGAAACACAGCGTAGTTAATAAGTGCAAATAATCCTCCTAAAATACAATATGAAGTAGGATGCAGCAAGTTAGGATTGCAATCTACAGTGACAGATTAGCAGTGCAGTAGTGCAAGGATAGCGCCTCAGCTGAGGATCCAGTGACGTGGTGCTGAGGTCAGGCAAGCCTTCGTTATTGTAAGGGAAGATGGGCTGGCATTTCCCGTGGCTGCATCTCCAGAACAGCGTGGCACTGTTTACGGAAGTGCCACGGCTCCTGGCATTGTTCTGTTTTACAACCAGGACTTTTGTCACCGGGAGCTGGTTGAGATACAGACTTCATATTTACCGGGGCACGCACAGACTTCATGTGACGGTACATGCTCTTATTTTGAAATCGTTCTTCTCTGTTTATTTTACTGACTACTTGCTCTTAATGGAATGCAATCTTATAAGCACATTTTTTTAACTGCTCTTAGTCGAAATGTTATTATTTACTGTGTGTTTTTTTTTTCTCTCATTTTGAATTTGCTCTTACTACTGATTTTATTGTGATTTATAGCTTCTCTTGTCTGTAGTGATATTCTGTATTGTGATATTTTGTAACAACTGTAAGTCGTCCTGGATAAGGGCGTCTGCTAAGAAATAAATAATAATAATAATAATAATTAATGAATAATATTCATTAATAAATAATAATATTGTAGGGGGTGTGGGTTTTCAAAGACTGAGTTTTTTTGCTGTTTACTGGGATCCTTCAAGAAGCTGCTTGATGAGATTCTGGGATCAATAAGCTACTAACAACCAAACGAGCAAGATGGGCTGAATGGGGCCTCCTCTCATTTGTGTTCTCTTAAGTATAGAGGTCGTCTTTTAAGATGCGTGCTGTGTCAGGTAATTTATTCAAAGACTCCTGTTGCATAGCAGTGTGATCCATTCCAGGTTTTACTACGAGCTTGATTAGCCACAGTGTGTATAGCTAACAAGCTCAGGTGTGTCTGATTAGACTCCTGCACTGGGAGTTTTGAATACAGACAGGAAAGCGTGTTTTATTGTACATGGTATGTTAATAGAGTGTTGCGATCATTTTTTTTTTTTGGTTAGTTTTAGTTTCTTAGTTAGTACGGTTCATCATTTGCAAACTGTCCGAGAATCCGGCAGAAATGAACCTCCGATTGCCATGCAAATATTAAGATGTTCCCTGGATTTTAATTGTGATGCTGAGAATAGCAACTGGGACAAACATAGTGGGTGTTGTGCTGTTCGTTTTGAAGAGATGCACACCGTTCTCACGGTTTCTGCGATTTGATTGGGAACTGTGCCGTCCGTCAGATACAATCACACGGGTTGTGTGACTAAGCGTGTCTGGGACCTGTCTCGCCCCTTCTTGGAAGTCACTCCTCTCCCCTCTCACCCTGGAGATCCTAACAAGGTGAGAATGGAGTGGTCCATTTATAGCCCCGGACGAGCTCGCTGTTCTATTCAGAGCGCTGCCCCCCCCCCCCCCCCCCAGGTTTAACATGTTAAACAGGCCAGCACTGCTGTAGAAGGAAGCACGGAACTCAAATGAGCTTTATTAATGGGGTCAGGTGCACAGGGCCAGCGACATGGAATTCAACCTGGGACTGTAAATTTATAATGAGGGAGAGAGAGCTTCTGCAATGATCATGGCACACTTACCAGCCAGTTCTAAAGAAGGTTATTAGCAATTGTCATCCAACTGAATAAGCTGTGCTCTCGAGATTATGTAAAGTGTGTCAGACACACAGACTTTCAGACAGACACACACGTTGCCTGTACAGAGTCGTGCTAATACCGAATAGTTAGACTAGTGCTGAATCTTTTTGAGATGTGTCGATGCACTGTGATCCTGTATTTACACAGACTCGAGACAGAGGGAAGGAGACACGTCTTCACACAGAGAGCGGTGAGGCGGGGGGTGTGGAACGGGTTACCCAGCGTTACCTAGTCAAGCTGTCCAGGCAGAAGCACTGGGATCCTTCAAGACCCGACCTGACACAAGTCCTGAGCTCAATCGGCTCCTTCTTCTGTCTGATCGGGCAGTGCATTGTGGGACCCTGGCTCCATTGTGGAGTCTCGTATCTCCCATATCGAGTGACTATTCAGAGCGGCTCTGTGTAGAGAGCTGTCTGCTGGGATAGGGTTACTGGTCTCTGATCCAGAGACTGTGTCAAGGACAGACACAGAGAGAGAGAGAGACAGAACCCTGCTGTCTGATGGATTTCATTAACCCGTTACCTACCACTGCTTGATGTGATATCACGGGAAATAAGCTGACATTGTCTATACAGCTCTGGCCAAAGGTTTTGCATCAACCGCTATATAGAAAGAACTGATTCTGCTTCATAAAGTCGAATGAAAGCTGCTGAATCAGGTTACGTTAACATATTGAATCGCACACCGCTTTGTAGTTTTCCGTATACTTCACGAAGCAACGGGACAAAAAAAAAAGAAATGTGACATTTCGAAATCTAACCTGAATGTTACTGTACGACTATCACGGCTTGTCATAGGCGATATTGTTCTGTAGTTTCTGCGTGATGTTAAATAAGAGAGCTAACTTCTGTTCGTGTGTATAAAGGAAGAAAGTCAGACAGACAGATGGAGGACAGGAAAGAAAGAAAGAAACGTCAGAAAGAGAGAGAGCGAGAGAAAGGAAATTCGAAGCACCTGTGTGACGGTTTGAACCTGCCCGTTGGCATCCACGCCTCTCTAACCACGCGTGTGACCCGAAAGCCACCTGCCACCGTGACAAGGGTGCACGACCCCTGGGGACCCCCCCCCCCCCCGCGTACCCAGCTACACACTACAGCTAACACCGAGCACAGTACACCCAGCTGTCTTACAAACAACCAACGAACTTGCTATTCACTTGAGATCGGACATGCTTCGTAGTTTTCACAGTGACTCTTTGCACAGTATTTTGTCACAGTCCCCCTCCCCATGTGGTTATATTATGCATTTACCAGAGATTGCCGTGCTTTGCCAGGTTTTTATTAATGTGCTTTACCATCCTTCTCTTCGCAAACTCGGCACTGTGTGTTCATGCGACCCTCGCTGACCCTGGCTAGGAGAGCCAGTATCCAGACTTCCTGTTCTGACCTCTTCAAGCCGCAGAGCTGTCCGGACCACTTCCTGTCCCCAGCAGTGTCTCCGCTGCCCACTCTGATTCTGGGGAAAGGCTTCTGATTATTTTTTTGTGTTTCATTCTTCAATTTAGAATCGAGATCTCAAAAGCCAACGCTACAGCAGAGGCTTTTACACTCTGTGGACAGCCCTCCCTCTGCTCTGTGCTGGTGGAGCAGAGAAAGAGAAAGGAAGGCTCTTCTACTCTCTGAACAGCCTCCCTCTGCTCTGTGCTGGGGGAGCAGAGAAAGAGAAAGGGAGGCTCTTCTACACTGAACAGCCTCCCTCTGCTCTGTGCTGGGGGAGCAGAGAAAGAGAAAGGGAGGCTCTTCTACACTCTGAACAACCTCCCTCTGCTCTGTGCTGGTGGAGCAGAGAAAGAGAGGCTCTTGTACTCTCTGGACAGCCTCCCACTGTGTCCCAGAGCCCCCCTATAAAATTGGTTTACATTTGATTAAAATGAAGGTGTATATCTATGTAATAAATGAATTTGACTAATCGTTCTCTGTGCTTTATAATAATAATCTGAATTACCTGAAATATTTTATTGGAAAATTTGAATGAAAAGAAACTGTAACGCTCCAAAAAAATAAATTTAAAAAAGCTACCTGCCCTCTCTCTCTGTCTCTCTCCATCTCTGTCTCTCTGTCTCTCCATCTCTGTCTCTCTCTCTCTCTCTCTCTCTCTGTCTCTCCATCTCTGTCTCTCTCTCTCTCTGTCTCTGTCTCTCCATCTCTGTCTCTCTCTGTCTTTTTTGCTCTTGTTTCTCTGCCCCCAAGCAGTCTGCTAAACTCAATCCTATAGCCCTGGTACTGTGGCAGTTCGCACGTTCACAATGGATACCCCCCCTCGGCCAATAGGAGCCCGGCTCGGGCAATACCAGCCAATCACAGCTAGCCTTCAGCCAGTCTCCAAAGAAATCCATTTGCTTGTGTGTGTGTGTTTCTGCCACTTTGACTTTACAGAGACTGGGGTCTGTTCAATATAACTAGGGGTGAAACTGGTCTTTTGTTCCAACCCTGTTCAAAATGATTTAATTGAACTAATTAAACTCCCATTCAGAGCCCTAAAGTAATTAACGTTTTCATTTTACCTGTTAAACCTGGAGTGGAATGTGACCCTCCAGGGCAGTGATTGACTGGGAAGAACGTCAGTTTTATAAAATCGCATCTGAAAAATCTCCGTTATAAAGGATCTGTCAAAAAGCCGGTATGTCTTATTACCTCGTTTTGCAATTCGTTGTGGATCAGGCTTTAGTTTTTCAACCAATTCGGGAATTAAAGGGCACATTTCGATTTGTTCGTTCGGTCGCTAGACTTGAAACGAACACAGCAGACAGTTCAATGAAGCCTTTTTAAAACATTTCTTTCCAAGTGAAATATCTTTAGTTTAAAAAAAAAAAAAAAAAAGACCGGAGGGGATTGCTGTGTTTTTTCGTGCAGAGCGAGGGGGGGGGCGGGGGGGTTAGTAAGAGGAAATGCATGAGTGCCTCTCTCTGGGTCCTCAGACAGCCTCTTCCAAACAAAGGTCTGCAGAACATGTGCAGCCTCCGAAATAAAGCAGTGCCTGTTCTCAGAGTCAGCTCTGCGTTTACACAGCGCTGCCAGGGTCACATGATGCAGTGTGACTGTGTGTGTGTGCGTGTGTGAGACGCTTAACAGACTCACCCAGAAAGAGAAAGCTGTTGCACTCTCTGATCAGCCTCTCTCTGTGCTGCAGAGAAAGAGAAAGGGAGGCTCTTCTACTCTCTGAACAGCCTCCCTCTGCTCTGTGTTGGTGGATCAGAGAAAGAGAAAGGGAGGCTCTTATACTCTCTGAACAGCCTCCCTCTGCTCTGTGTTGGTGGAGCAGAGAAAGAGAAAGGGAGGCTCTTATACTCTCTTAACAGCCTCTCTCTGCTCTGTGCTGGTGGAGCAGAGAAAGGGTGGCTCTTCTACTCTCTGAACAGCCTCCCTCTGCTGTGTGCTGGTGGAGCAGAGAAAGAGAAAGGGTGGCTCTTCTACTCTCGGAACAGCCTCCCTCTGCTCTGTGCTGGTGGAGCAGAGAAAGAGAGGCTCTTCTACTCTCTGAACAGCCTCCCTCTGCTCTGTGCTGGTGGAGCAGAGAAAGAGAAAGGGAGGCTCTTATACTCTCTGAACAGCCTCCCTCTGCTCTGTGCTGGTGGAGCAGAGAAAGAGAAAGGGAGGCTCTTATACTCTCTGAACAGCCTCCCTTTGCTCTGTGCTGGTGGAGCAGAGAAAGAGAGGTTCTTATACTCTCTGAACAGCCTCCCTCTGTGCTGGTGGAGCAGAGGAAGAGAACTGGAGGCTCTTATACTCTCTGAACAGCCTCCCTCTGCTCTGTGCTGGTGGAGCAGAGAAAGGGAAGCTCTTATATTCTCTGAACAGCCTCCCTCTGCTGTGTGCTGGTGGAGCAGAGAAAGAGAGGCTCTTGTACTCTCTGGACAGCCTCCCTCTGCTCTGTGCTGGTGTCTTGTGCTTTCTGCTTGCATGTCGATGCCAGCACTTTCGTGTCTTTGCCAGTACGGTACCTCGCTAGCATTGGGCGCTACCCAGAAATCACGATCGGGTGCCAAAAAAAAACAAAAAACCGTCGGCCACTTTCCCTTTCTCTAAGTGATACCTCCCACCCACCCCCGCCTTTGTAAACGAACCTGCCAGGGCTAAACGCCATTCAAACAGCTGTGATGTAATCCCCGGCAGCGGTATCGTCGTGGCAACCTGCTTTGCAGTTGAAATGGTAGCTGATTGCATTGTCACGGCAACGGGGTATTGTGTAATAAACATCAAAGAGACCAGGGAGAGCGAGAGGCCTAGCTGTACTATCTCCCTTCATTTGATAGCCACGGTTTTAAAGCGTGCTTCATACGTGAATTACTGTTCTCCGGTTTCTAAGACTTCAGGAGATTTAAACAGAGGCACCCCAATTCGACAGGGTTACACACCCGACACTCTTTTTAAAAATGAGTTTCAAACAAGCAGCATGAGTAAGGTGACCATATGGCTCCGCGTTCAGCGGGACAGTGAGACCGCTTAGGCATTTCAACTCGCAACCCAATGCATTCTGGTACGTTTGACCTGTCAACCCAGTGCATTCTGGTACGTTTGTCCTGTCAACCCGATGCATTTTGGTTCGTTTTTACCTGTCTCAGGTACCATTCTTGCCTTTTAAGAGGAGCAGGACTACGCTTACCAGAATGCATTGGGTTTGCGAGGTTGAAAAGCCTGAAACCGTCTCAAACTGTCCCGCAGACCACAGAGCTGTATGGTCGCCTTACTCATGAGGAACATCGCGAAACAACCAGACTGACTGATTCATCCAGACGCAGTGTGTGTTTGTTTCTGTGAATGATCTCAGCATCGCAGGAGGGCTGCCCTGTCTACACTAATCTCGCGATACGTATCGCGATATGCAGGTCGAGATACGATATCTGTCGCGATAGATGAGATGGTCCTGATTGGCTACCGATGGATTATTTTGTTTATAAAAAAAAAAAAAAAATCCCTTTTAACTTTCACCCCTGGTTGATGTGCTGTAAATTTGGAAAGGGAATGCAAATTTGTGTCCTAATTTTTTATTTATTTATTTTTTTTGAATGCCACCTTCAGAGGTAGAAGTAGGCCTCACCGTGAAGCCTGGGGTTTTCCTGAGAGCCACAGCCCCACTGCTCCTGCCCTGGAGTCTGGCAGCGGTCCAGCTCCGACTGCTCCCTTCCTGCCAAGCCTGTGTGCTCCTGGAGGGTTGAGGGACAAAGCTGGAGCACGGCCAGGACTCGTGAGGAAATTCAGCTGTTCAGCCCCTCCTCCCCCTCACCTTCAGCGTGTGCCAGTGCTATTTCTGTCCTGCAACCTAGGAGTTAGACACAAATGAAAACCAGGCATGGAGACTGAACTGCTCCCTCCCTCCCTCCCTCCCTCCCTCCCTCCCTCACCCCCTCTAAGAGAAAGGGGGCTCCCTCCAGTCCAGGGCAGGCTTGAGGCACGGAGACTGAACTGCTCCCTCCCTCCCTCACCCCCTCTAAGAGAAAGGGGGCTCCCTCCAGTCCAGGGCAGGCTTGAGGCACGGAGACTGAACTGCTCCCTCCCTCCCTCACCCCCTCTAAGAGAAAGGAGGCTCCCTCCAGTCCAGGGCAGGCTTGAGGCACGGAGACTGAACTGCTCCCTCCCTCCCTCACCCCCTCTAAGAGAAAGGAGGCTCCCTCCAGTCCAGGGCAGGCTTGAGGCATGAGGACTGAACTGCTCCCTCCCTCCCTCCCGCACCCCCTCTAAGAGAAAGGGGCTCCCTCCAGTCCAGGGCAGGCTTTTTAAAATGTATTTTTTTATTATTTTGCTGTGCGTTAGCCAGAGTTTTCTAGATTTACGACGCTGGCTGATGCATTCTGACTTTATTTCCCTCGTGAAGCTGTTTTGTGATTCTCTCTCAAATCGGATGCACGGCACTGCTAACACAGCATTTGGTAGCAATTTGCAGGGGCTGCTCTGTGCCCACTGTGACCTGGCATGACCCCGCAGCAGAAGGCCTTGTGTTCAACTATGGGCAGCAGTTTTGCAGCATCACCCTCTATAGAGAATGAACTCATTTCGCTTCACAAAGTCGAATGAAACCTGCTGAATAATGTTACGTTAACATATTGAATTACATTCCGCTTGTGGAAAACCACAATGCTTGGTGGTCCAGTGGTTAAAGAAAGGGGCTTGGTACCAGGAGGTTCATGGGTTCAAATCCCAGCTCAGTCACTGACTCCCTGTGTGTGTGTGACCCTGAGCAAGTCACTGAACCTCCTTGTGCTCCGTCCTTCGGATGAGATGTCAAACAAACGCGGTCCTACTTGAAGTGACTGCAGCAGCAGCAGTTGTGATGTGTAGCTCACTCCCTAGTCTCTGTAAGTCGCTTTTCATAAGTAATAATTCCATAATAATAATAATTCAATATGTTAACGTAACATTGTTCAGCAGGCTTCATCCGACTTTACCAAGCAAAACTAGTTCATTCTACAGAGGAATGTTAAACTCTTGGCTGTAGCTGTAGGTTGATAAAGCAGCATGCAAGAGTGGGAGAGAGATTCGCAGTTGTCAGGCGTGATTTGCCGAGCATCGATAACGCAGATGTCCTTATCGCCCAGCTCTGTGATCTGCTGGTCAGCCTGCGTCGAGGGAGATTACAGGCTGGCATATGTTCCAGCAGTGAGGAGCGCACAGAACCAGCGGGCTGGCCCGTCCTTCACAGTCCCTTGGACAGGCTGCCCGGAAATCTAGTTAGCCAAGAGCAGGCGGAGTTAACCCTTCCACTGCCGCGGCTCCAAAACCCCAGTCCACAGTCATCGAAATAGAGTGTGTTTATACACCATGGTCATGACTGTTCGAATCGGCCGATGCGATATTTCTTTCTCTCTCTCTCTCTCTCTCTGTCCTTGTAATCCCACCCCAGCTCTCCTCTCCTGTAAGACTGACCTCCCCGGCTGTCCTGACTGATCTCATTACAGGACCCGCTGCTGCTCTGCTGACTGGTGAAATCAAAATGAATCTGCAGATAATTCCAGAGAGAGAGAGAGAGAGAGAGAGAGAGAGAGAGAGAGATAGAGGGGGAGAGAGATAGAGGGGGAGAGAGATAGAGGGGGAGAGAGATAGAGGGGGAGAGAGATAGAGGGGGAGAGAGATAGAGGGGGAGAGAGAGATAGAGGGGGAGAGAGATAGAGGGGGAGAGAGATAGAGGGGGAGAGAGATAGAGGGGGAGAGAGATAGAGGGGGAGGGAGATAGAGGGGGAGAGAGATAGAGGGGGAGAGAGATAGAGGGGGAGGGAGTGAGAGAGAGAGAGAGAGAGGGAGAGAGATAGAGGGGGAGAGAGATAGAGGGGGAGAGAGATAGAGGGGGAGAGAGATAGAGGGGGAGGGAGATAGAGGGGGAGAGAGATAGAGGGGGAGGGAGATAGAGGGGGAGAGAGATAGAGGGGGAGGGAGATAGAGGGGGAGAGAGATAGAGGGGGAGAGAGATAGAGGGGGAGGGAGATAGAGGGGGAGAGAGATAGAGGGGGAGAGAGATAGAGGGGGAGAGAGATAGAGGGGGAGGGAGATAGAGGGGGAGAGAGATAGAGGGGGAGAGAGATAGAGGGGGAGGGAGATAGAGGGGGAGAGAGATAGAGGGGGAGGGAGATAGAGGGGGAGAGAGATAGAGGGGGAGAGAGATAGAGGGGGAGAGAGATAGAGGGGGAGGGAGATAGAGGGGGAGGGAGATAGAGGGGGAGAGAGATAGAGGGGGAGGGAGTGAGAGAGGGGGAGAGAGATAGAGGGGGAGGGAGTGAGAGAGAGAGATAGAGGGGGAGAGAGATAGAGGGGGAGAGAGAGATAGAGGGGGAGAGAGATAGAGGGGGAGGGAGTGAGAGAGAGAGAGATAGAGGGGGAGAGAGATAGAGGGGGAGAGAGATAGAGGGGGAGAGAGATAGAGGGGGAGAGAGATAGAGGGGGAGGGAGTGAGAGAGAGAGAGATAGAGGGGGAGAGAGATAGAGGGGGAGAGAGATAGAGGGGAGAGAGATAGAGGGGGAGGGAGATAGAGGGGGAGAGAGATAGAGGGGGAGAGAGATAGAGGGGGAGAGAGAGATAGAGAGGGAGGGAGCGAGAGAGAGAGAGGCCATTATTACACAGCCCTACACACGAGACGCGTGCGACACACAAGTAAAACCTGTAGTTTTGATACAAACCAGTCAAACTGCCTGCCTGCAATGCAAAAAAAAAAAAAAAAAAATATATATATATATATATAGGATTGGCATCGATTTTAGCGATTTCCGTCGCGCGGCAGCTTGGGAACTGACCAGTGCAGGCGGTCCAGCAGAAATCATACTTGCTTTTGGGGAAAAAATACCCAGAGCTTTATGACATTGGAAACAGTTCATCATGACGCGAGTGTAGTCAAATAATATCTGTGAGATTCGTTCACGCCCCCTTTAACCGTGACTCTTGCTTTCTGTTCAGTCGTGTGAAACGGAATATCTCCTGTAGTCCCGTGCACCAAGCCCAGGTGACCTGTGTCTCAGTGGAGTCATGCATTCCTTCAGCGCACAGTATAAAACAGCAGCAAGAGGCTCCACACAGCGACAGCGCGTTGATTTGCTGCTGCAGAGCTCCAGGGTTTGTACAGAAGCCGCTGCATGCACACAGCAGAAACACAGCTTTTGTTTTGAAAAGGAGGCTTGGTCCAGAGGTTTAAAGAAAGGGGCTTGATACCAGGAGGTTCAAATCCCGGCTCAGCCACTGACTCCCTGTGTGTGTGTGTGTGACCCTGAGCAAGTCACTGAACCTCCTTGTGCTCCGTCTTTCGGGTGAGATGTCAAACAAACAAGCTCCTATTGGAAGTGACTCTGCAGCAGCAGCAGTTGTTGATTATGCAGAGTTCACCCCCCTGGTCTCTGTAGGTCGCTTTGGATAAAAGCATCTGCTAAATGACTCAATAATAATAATAATAATAATAATAATAATAGTAATAATAATAAATACCTGACTCAATTAAACCATAGTTTATGGTTTGCAAGCGCTGCCAGCCACTTGCTTATTCCGCATGGCTGTGCAGCGCGGTGCTGCGGTTCTGTCTCTACAG